>NC_073382.1:81475464-81565464 GCF_028641065.1 Leucoraja erinaceus | reverse complement strand
CTCAATAGCAAGAATGTTCTTCCTCAAATTAGGGGACCAAAACTGCACACAATACTCCAGGTGTGGTCTCACTAGGTCCCTGTACAACTGCAGAAGGACCTCTTTTTCCGATACTCAACTCCTCTTGTTATGAGATTAATAATTGAATAAGATGACTTTTATTCCCTGGACCTCAAGGGTGAGGGGGGCAGATGGGGGGGGGGGGGGGGGGGTTTATAGAGGTTGGGAGGGTCAATACCTGTGATGGACCGGTCAGTGTCCACAACTGTCTGTAAGGACACGTGCGTTTAGTTTAGTTTGAGATACAGCGCGGAAACAGGCCCTTCGGCCCACCGAGTCCATGCCGACCATCACTCCCCGCACACTAACACCATCCTACACACACTCGGGACAATTTACATTTACACCAAGCCGATTAACCTGCACATCTGCACGTCTTTGGAGTGTGGGAGGAAACCAGAGCACCCGGAGAAAACCCACGCAGGTCACGGGGAGAACGTACAAACTCCGTACAGACAGCGCCCGTAGTCAGGATCGAACCCGGGTCTCTGACGCTGTAAGGCAGCAGCTCTACCCGCTGCGCCACCGTGCCACCCTTCTCCGTGTAGCTGGGCTAGGCGACTGCAGTTCGAACCTTCCTCAGCCGTTGGGTCTTGAGTGTGACGGGCATCTTCCTGCTGCTTCCACAGGGATCGGCATTGGAATGTTGGTGGTGGCCTCCCTGGTGTCCCTCTACTACAATGTCATCATCGCATGGACCTTCTACTACCTAGGCAGCTCCTTCCAGAACCCCCTGCCCTGGTCTTGTGAAGCCCCAGCAAACTTCCACCTGTGTCAGGTAAGCTCAGAGTTTAACTCACCTGTGTCAGGTAAGCTCAGAGTTTAACTCACCTGTGCTCAGTCAAGTAAGCTCAGAGTTTAACTCACTGTCAGGTAAGCACAGAGTTTAACGCACCTGTGCCAGGTAAGCACAGAGTTTTTTTTAATATAAACTAATAACTAAATCGGAAAAAGAGAAAAAGGAAAAAAGGGAAAGAAAGAAGAAAAGAAAAAGGAAAAGGAAAATTTCACGAGAAACCCGAAAAAGACAAAAGGGAAACCCCTGAACTAACAAAGAAGTGAAAGAAGCGGAGATATATCCCACTGCCCTTCCCTACGCCTGCTCACCCGACCCTAGTGTCGGTTTTGAGTTTGTGATCAACCATTATGTTGTTGAAGAAATTCAATAAAAGGAGACCATATTTTGGAAAATTGATTTGGTTTGTCACTCAAGACAAGCCTTATTTTTTCCAGATGTAGTGTTTCGGTCATTTCTGTGATCCACATCTTCACTGTAGGGACTGTTATCTTTTTCCAGAATTTAAGTATAAGTTTTTTCGCAGTTATTAAACCTTAGTCAAGGAGACGTCTTTGATATATCGTTAGATTGAGCAGGAGCTCAATCCCCTTGTACCTGGTGCCAATAGAGGGAGCTTGCAGTTTTCCAAAGGTTCTGTTTCATGTCAAGTGACGAGCTTATGGAACTGTGCCAGGTAAGCTCAGCGATCGCCCCCACCGGCCCCCCCCCCCGCCACCCGCCCCGCCGCGCCCGCACCGGTGCCCGGCGCCCGCGCGGCCAGAGTAAACGGCGCCCGCCCCGCCCCCCGCCCCGCCCCCTCACCCGCCGGAGCGCCCGCGGCGGGCCCGAGGCCCCCGGCCGGCCGCGCCAGCGCGCGGGCCGTGCGCGGGGCGCGGACCCCGCGCCGCGAGACGCGGGCGCCACGGGCCCGGGGCCCCGCCCCCCGTCGCCCGCGGGCGGCGCGGGGCGGCGCCACCGCGTTAAGGCGCCCGCCCGCGGGCCGGGCCCGCCCCCGCCGGGTCCCGCCCCCCCTCGCCGGCGGGGCCCCCCCCCGGGCGGCCCGCGCCCAGGTGCGCGGCCGGGCAGGGCCGCACCTTTGGCCGCCCAACGCCCGGCGCCCGGGCAGGCCGGGCCGGCCCTAGCCGTCCCCCCCCCCGGCGCCGAGGGTTCAAGGCAGAGGACCGAGCCGGCGCGGGAAACAAGCCCGGCCGGGCGCGGTACGAGGGGACCGGTCGGGGGGCCCCCCCGCGGGCGGGTCCGGGCCGGGCGGCCGACGAGTTCGCCGCCGACCGGCGCCCCGGCGCAGGGACGCGCCCCGGGCCCCGGCAGCCCCCCGCTGGCCGAAGGAAGCCCTTAGCGCCCCCGCCCGGGCCGGCAAAACACGTTCGGCCAAACGCACCCAACGTTGCCGGGCCCCACCCAGGGCCGGCCGCGGGGGCCCCCAACCCCCGTGCGCGGGAAGGTGGCCGGCGCCCCCGCCGATTCCACTCAATTTAAACGGGGCGGCCCCCCGCCCCGAGAGCGGGCGGGGCCCATCGCCGAACGGGAAGCGGGGCGCCCGCCCCGGGCCGGGGCCACCGGAGATGCCCCCCCCCCCCCCCCCCCGGCCCCCCCGCCCCGGTGGGGCCGGAGGCCGGCCCCAATCCCCGCACAATGGCCCGGAGGGTCCCCGCCCCGCCGGGCGGCGGCCGGCGCAACTGCCGCAAATGGGCGCCCCCCCCCCCCGCGCCCGGGCCCTTTGTAAGAAGGAGAATCCCCGCCCTCCGCGCCCCTGCCTCCCCCGGGGCGCCCCCTCCCCACGCGGGGCCCCCCGACCCCGCCCGCCCGCCCCCGTATGGCCGCGGGGCCCCCGGGCTGGGCCCGGCCGCTTCAGGGCGACTGCCGCCCCGCCCCGCCCCCCCGCCCGCGGCCCCCCCCGGGCCCCCGGCCCCCGCATCCCGTGCGCGCTCCTCCCCCGCCCCCCCGCCCCAGCCGCCCCCCCGGGTGCCGCCCCCCCCCCTCGCCCGCCCCGGCCCCGGGGCCCCCCCCGGGGCGGGCACGCCCGGGCCAGGCAGGCCCGGCAACGGCGGCCGGGTACATATTGGTCAGATCGAAAAGGTCTTTGGCGCTGATATCGGCAGTATTTCGTAGCCGCTGCGCCCCACCAAAGTCCCGAGTGTTAAGGATAGTTTTTTCCGAAAGTTTTTCACCTTAGTAACAGCGACCTCACCCCGCAGTTGAGGCCATTCATCCGCCCCCCGCTCTCTTATATCCTTTCTCTCAGCCTCGATCCTCTCTCCTCTCGCCCCCACGCCCACGCCCCACCTGCCCCCCACTGCTATTTCACCATGTTTCCATGTTCTCCCCCCCCCACATCCCCAAACCACCCCGCCTTCCCGACCTCCAAGTAATCTCCAAAGATTTCCGTCCGTCCCTCTCCCCCTCGCCCGCGCCCCCACCTCCCCTCTCCTCTATCCACTCTCCCCTCCCCTTTTTCCCCCCAACCTCCCTCACCTCTCTTGCCTCCCGAGCCCTCCCCCTAACCCGCCTTTTCATTCCCCACTTCCCCTCCTCCACTCACCCTCCACCCCCTCCGGCCCCCCCCCTCCAATCCCCTCCTGGCCTCTCCCCTCTCTCCATCGCCCACTCCATCGCCCCCTCCCCTCCCCAACTCATCCCTCACCGAGACCATCCCCCCCTCCCCCCCGTCACCCTCCCTCACCTTCTGGCCACCCCCCTCCCCCGAGGACCCCCTCGATCCCACAAGATGGGTCCTCGCCACCCCCACCGTGTACAATAGGTTTGTGTTCGCCCCCTCTCCCCGCCCACTACAACCATCACCCCAACTATCCTGCCACATCACCTCTCCCACCCTCGTCCATTCTCCCCACCCACCACCTCTATCCTCTCCCCACCACAGCCTCTCACCCACCACGCCCCCACCCTAATACCCCTCACCCCCGTGCCCACACGTTTTGAATTGGCCCTCCAGGGGTCAGAGTTTTGTAAGAAGTAAGCTCAGAGTTTAACGCACCTGTGCCAGGTAAGCTCAGAGTTTAACTTAATATTTTATTGTTAAGTGTACCGAGACTCAACTGTTGATGGTGTTATTAGTTTAGTTTAGTTAAGGTTAGTTTAGGTTCAGTTCAGTTTAGTTTAGAGATACAGCGCGGAAACAGGCCCTTCGGCCCACCGAGCCCGCGCCGACCAGCGATCTCCACACATTAACACTATCCTACACAGTCGGGACAATTTACAATTTTTACCAAAGCCAATTAACCTACAACCTGCACGTCTTTGGAGTGTTGGAGGAAACAGGAGCACCCGGAGAAAATCCATGCAGGTCACGATGAGAACGTGCAAACTCCGTACAGACAGCACCTGGTCAGGATCGAACCCAGGTCTCTGGCGCTGTAAGGCAGCAACTCTAGCGCTGCGCCACCGTGCCGAAGTGTAAGAAGGAAGGGTCTTGACCCGAGACATCACCTATTCCTTTTCTCCAGAGATGCTGCCTGACCCGCTGAGTTACTCCAGCATTTGTGTCAATTCCGACGGGTGTTATTAATTGGGGCAGATTTTGTATGAGGTATGTTTCAGTTTAGTCTATTGTCACGTGTACTGAGGTACAGTGAAAAGCTTTTGTTGCGTGCTAACCAGTCAGTGGAAAGACAACACATGATTACAATCGAGCCGTCCATGATAAGGGAATAACGTTTAGTGCAAGGTAAAGCCAGCAAAGTCCGATTAAAGATAGTCCGAGGGTCACCAATAAGGTAGATAATAGTTCAGCACTGCTCTCTGGTTGTGGCAGGATGGTTCAGTTGCCTGATAACAGCTGGGAAGAAACTGTCCCTGAATCTGGAGGTGTGCGTGCGTTTTCACTGTACCTCTTGCCCGATGTGAGAGGGGAGAAGAGGGAGTGACCGGGGGTGAGACTGGTCCTTGATGATGCTGCTGGCCTTGCCGAGGCAGCGTGAGGTGTAGATGGAGTCACTGGAAGGGAGGTTTGTTTGTGTGATGGTCTGGGCTGCGTCCACAATTCGCTGCAATTTCTTGTGGTCTTGGATGGAGCTGTTCCCAAACCGTGCTGTGATGCATCCTGATAAACCTCAATGATAATGTCTCTCTCACATTCCCACAGAATCTGACAGCCAACCGCAGCTCTTTGAGTGCCAGTGAATTCTTCTGGAAGTAAGTTATCCCTGCCCTGCCCTGCACTCAAGTTATGGTGAAGGGTGAAGGTGTTTCACACCAGGGCATCGGAGATGTCCTCATTCTTCAGGGAACGGGGGTCCCCTCTCTTCTTCTATAGATGAGACTCGCACCAGGGTCTCTTCTATACCCCGTAACTCTGCTCTCACTCCCCACCCCCCCCCCCACTCGTAACAAGGGCAGATTCCCCCTTCTCCTCACCTTCCACCCCACCAGCCGTCACATACAACAGATAATCCTCTGACATTTTCGCCATCTCCAACGGGATCCCACCACTGGCCACATCTTCCCATCTCCTCCCCTGTCGGCTTTCTGCAGAGACCGCTCCCTCCGTAACTCCCTGGTCAATTCGTCCCTTCCCACCCAAACCACCCCCTCCCCTGGTACTTTCCCTTGCAACCGCAGGAGATGCTACGCTTCCAAGTCCCTTTGCACCTCCGATTTCCAAATTATCTAGTTATTTAGAAAGTAGTCTACGCCTTTATCCCTACGACCGCACTCTGCTACGCTGTACTCCATCTGCCACTTCGAGCCACCATGGCTGATCATCCCCAATCAGTACCCCATTCCTGCCTCCTCCTCATATCCCCTGACTCCGCTATCTTTAAGAGCCCTATCTAGCTAGGGGAGGGGGGTTGGCGATGGGGTGGGGAGGGGTGTTGGGACGTGGGGAGGGGGGATGTGGAGGGGGTTGGTGAAGGGAAGGGGGGGGTTGTTGACGGGTTGAGGAGGGGGTGTTTGGGGGGGTCACTGACTCTCCGCCCTGTGCCACAGTGAGCGTGTGCTGGGACTACCCCACAGTGCAGGGCTGCAGGACCCGGGACGGGTTCGCTGGCAACTGGCCTTGTGTCTCCTGGTCGCCTGGGTCTTTATCTTCCTCTGCTGCCTGAAGGGGATTCGCAGCTCGGGCAAGGTGAGCGGGGGGGGGGGGGGGGGGGGGGGGGGGGGGGGGGGGGTGGGTGGGGGGGCAAGAGTGGGAGGAAGAGGAGGGGATGAACCAAGAGGTGGAGAGGGGGAGGGGGGAGTGTAAAGGTGGAGGTAGTAGGTGACGATGTGGTGCCTTGTGACCCTGCGACCCTGTGACCCTATGCCCTGTGACCCTGCGACCCTGTGACTCTATGCCCTGTGACCCTGCGACCCTGTGACCCTATGCCCTGTGACCCTGCGACCCTGTGACCCTATGCCCTGTGACCCTGCGAACCTGTGACCCTGTGCCCGATGACACTGTACCCTGTGACCCTGTGACCCTGTGCCCGATGACACTGTGCCCTGTGACCCTGTGTGTTTCAGATGGTGTACGTGACGGCCACATTCCCGTACCTGGTGTTGATCGTGTTGATCATCCGCGGCGCCACGCTGCAGGGGTCACTGCAAGGGGTTCAGTTCTACCTCAGCACCAACTGGCAGCGACTTGGCAGCGCCCAGGTAACGGGCACATGCACGCACGTACAAGCACGCACGCACACGCACGCACACGCATGCACACACACAGATGCACACACACACACATACGCGCACGCACACACACGCATGCACACACACAGATGCACACACACACACATACACGCACGCACGCACACGCATGCACACACACAGATGCACACACACACACATACACGCACGCACACACACGCATGCACACACACAGATGCACACACACACACACATACACGCATGCACACACACACATATGCACACTCGCATGCACACACGCACGCACAAGCATGCACGCACACACACACATATGCACACCTGCACGCACACACACACACGTACACGCACACATGCACGTACGCACGCATGCACACGCACGCATGCACACACACGCAAGCACACATACACATGCACACACACGCACACAAGCGGGCGCACACGCACACGCACACACACACACACACGCACACACACACACATACACACACGCCCCACACACACACATGTGCACACACACACACACACCCACACACACACACACGCACACACCCACACACACACACACACACACACACACACACACACACACACACACACACACACACACACACACACACACACACACACACACACACACACACACATACACATACACACGCACACACACACACACACTCACACATACAAACACGTGCACACACACGCACGCACACACGTACATATACACATGTACATACACGTGCACACACACCATGCGCGCACACACACAAGCACACACACACACACCATGCAAATACACACAAACACACCACGCGCACACATGCACGCACACACACGCATACACACGCATGCACACGCACGAATGCACACTCGCACGCACACACACTCACACACACAGACACATGCACACATGCACACCCACGCACATGCACACACACACACAGGCACGCGCACATGCACATTCCCATACAGACACACATCATGCTCACACGCTCACACGCACACGCACACACATACACACACACACAGTCACTCACACACACATACGCATACGCGCACACACACACGCACACGCACGCACACGTATACGCACACGCACACCCATACGCACGCATGCACAAACGCACGCACACTGCATGCACGCAAGCACGAACACACATGCGCACACGCACACGCACACACACATGCACACAAACATGCACACACACACATGCACACACACATATACACACACACACACGCACAAGCACACACACACACACAAATACACACACACACACGCACACACACACATGCACACACTCACACAATGCACACACACATGCACACACGCATGCACACATACACACACACCATGCACACACACACACGCACACGCACGCACACACAGCATGCACACACACATACGCACGGGCACACACACACGCACACACACACACATGCACGCACACACATGCACACACGCACACACACGCACATGCACATACATACACGCACATACACACACACACACGTACACTCCCATACACACACACAGACACACATCATGCTCACACGCTCACATGCACACGCACACACACACGTGCACTTACACACACACACACATACACATGCACACACGCGCATCCACATACATGCACATACACTCACACGCACATGCACACACACGCACAAAACACACACCATGCACACACACACCATGCGCATGTGCGTGTGTGTGTGTGTGTGTGTGTGTGTGTGTGTGTGTGTGTGTGTGTGTGTGTGTGTGTGTGTGTGTGTGTGTGTGTGTGTGTGTGTGTGTGTGTGTATGTGTGTGTGTGCATGTGCCGGGTGTGAGCGTTGGTGTGCCGGGTGTGAGGGTGTCTGTATGTGCCTTGTGTGAGCGTTGGTGTGCCGGGTGTGAGCGTTGGTGTGCCGGGTGTGAGGGTGTCTGTATGTGCCTTGTGTGAGCGTTGGTGTGCCGGGTGTGAGCGTTGGTGTGCCGGGTGTGAGCGTTGGTGTGCCGGGTGTGAGCGTTGGTGTGCCGGGTGTGAGCGTTGGTGTGTCGGGTGTGTGTGTTGGTGTGGGGGGTGTGGGTGTTGGTGTGCCGGGTGTGAGCGTTGGTGTGCCGGGTGTGAGCGTTTGTGTGCCGGGTGTGAGCGTTGGTGTGTCGGGTGTGAGCGTTGGTGTGTCGGGTGTGAGCGTTGTGTGTGCCGGGTGTGAGCGTTGGTGTGGTGTGCCGGGTGTGAGCGTTGGTGTGTCGGGTGTGAGCGTGGTGGTGTGTTGGTGTGAGCGTTGGTGTGCCGGGTGTGAGCGTTGGTGTGTCGGGTGTGAGCGTTGGTGTGTCGGGTGTGAGCGTTGGTTGGTGTGTCGGGTGTGAGCGTTGGTGTGCCGGGTGTGAGCGTTGGTGTGTCGGGTGTGAGCGTTGGTGTGTCGGGTGTGAGCGTTGGTGTGCCGGGTGTGATTCCGGGTGTGAGCGTTGGTGTGCCGGGTGTGAGCGTGTTGTTATTCCCCAGGTGTGGAACGATGCTGCCTCCCAGATATTCTATTCGTTGGGCATCGGCTTTGGGGGTCTGCTATCCATGGCATCTTACAACAAGTTCGACAACAATGTGGTCAGGTAAGGCAGTGTTGCCAACCGGGCGGGCAGTGGTCAGGGGGCCATGATGGCTGGCACGGTAGTGCAGCGGGTAGAGCTGATGCCTCACAGCGCCAGAGACACGGGTTCGATCCTGACTATGCCTTGTACAACTGTCCTTCTGCAGTTGTACAGGGCCCTAGTGAGACCACACCTGGAGTATTGTGTACAGTTTTGGTCCCCTAATTTGAGGAAGGACATTCTTGCTATTGAGGGAGTACAGCGTAGGTTTACACGGTTAATTCCCGGGATGGCGGGACAGTCATATGCTGAGAGAATGGAGCGGCTGGGCTTGTACACTCTGGAGTTTAGAAGGATGAGAGGGTATCTCATTGAAACATATAAGATTGTTAAGGGCTTGGACACGCTAGAGGCAGGAAACATGTTCCCGATGTTAATGGAGTCCAGAACCAGGGGCCACAGTTTAAGAATAAGGATTAAGCCAGGAGATGAGGAAACACTTTTTCACACAGAGAGTTGTGTCTGTGGAATTCTCTGCCTCAGAGGGCGATGGAGGCAGGTTCTCTGGATGCTTTCAAGAGAGAGCTAGATAGGGCTCTTAAAGATAGCAGAGTAAGGGGATATGGGGAGAAGGCAGGAACGGGGTACTGATTGAGGATGATCAGCCATGATCACATTGAATGGCGGTGCTGGCTCGAAGGGCCAAATGGCTAATCCTGCACCTATTGTCTATTGTCTATTATATGGGCCAAACTCAGGCAGGGGGGACTAGAGAAACATAGACAATAGGTGCAGGAGTAGGTCATTCGGCCCTTCGAGCCAGCACCGCCATTCAACGTGATCATAGCTGATCATCCCCAATCAGTACCCGTTCCTGCTTTCTCCCCATATCCCTTGATTCCGTTAGCCCTAAGAGCTAAATCTAACTCTCTCTTGAAAACATCCAGTGAATCGGCCTCCACTGCCCTCTGTGGCAGAGAGTTCCACAGAACGGAGCATGTTGGTTGCCATAGGCAAGTTGGGACAAAGGGCCTGTTTCCACATTGTATTATTAAAGGGATGACATTACATAAAATACATTGCATATAAAATACACCATAAAGTACATATAAAAGCTTAGTATATCACTTATAAAAGCATCAGAAATTATATACAACAAAACCAATACTTGAATTAAAATCCAGAATAAAAAAAATGATCAATGTCCTACAACGAGGCAACGATACCAGTGTCTCAACAACCGGGATTGGAAGCGTGTTGTGCTAAAACTTATGTTTGACAAGGCCACAATAAGCACATTTTTAGTCATTTATCCTGCAGATGAATTTATACATATGATTTATTCGGATAGCTTCTAATGTACTGACTCCTGCAGCCACAAACATGTTACTAGCACTACACCATCTAGGTTTCCTTAGCAGTGTACTCATGGCATCATTATGTGACACCTTTAGTCTCTGCAAACTTGTCTTTCCATAGTTCGACCACAGGCGTGCAGTATAGAGTGGTGTGCAGTATGCTCTAAACAGCGACATCTTCACCACATCTGTACACGCACCAAACTTGCGCAAGAGGATATTCGCCTGTACATACAGCACGCGTCGTTGCCTATAAATATCCTCATCATCTGTCGTTTGTTCTGTAATAAAATGCCCAAGATATTTCACCTTATTACAGACACTAAGATTATGACTCTGTGTAGGCGTATGTGACAATAATAATGGCATCTTTAGACATTTGTGCAGGTATTTGCAACGGCAGGTTTTAGAAGGAGATAGACACTACTAGCTGGAGTAACTCAGCGGGACAGACGGCATCTGTGCAGAAATGGGAGAAGTATGAAGAAGAGTCTTGACCTAAAACATCACCTATTCCTTTTCACCAGAGATGCTGCCAGTCCCGCTGAGTTACTCCAGCGTTTTGTGTCTATGTTCAGTTTAAACCAGCATCTGCAGTTCCTTCCTGCACAAGATTTAGAGGGATATGGGCCTTGTGCAGGCAAGTTAGAGGGATATGGGCCTTATGCAGGCATGTTCTCAAGTGATAGTAGTCGAATTAGGCCATTCGGCCCATCGAGCCCACTCCGCCATTCAATCATGGCTGATCTATCCCACCCAATCCCATTCTTCTGCCTTCTCCTCATAACCCTTGGCACCCGTTCTAATCAAGAATTTGTCTATCTCTGCCTGAAAAATATCCACTGACTTGGCCTCCACCTCCTTCTGTGGCAATGAGTTCCACAGATTCACCACCCTCTGACTAAAGAGGTTCCTCCTCAACTCCTTCCGAAAAGAGCACCCTTTAATTCTGACCAGCCCAGAATGCCAGTTTGGTCGGCATGGACCTGGTGGGCCGAAGGGCCTGTTGCCGTTAAGTGTGACTGCACGATTCAATGACTCCACTTACAGGTATGATATTTGTACAGATGTATTGATCGGGAAGGGTTTCGAGGGGTATGGGCGACATGCGGGCGAGTGGGCCGGCATGGGTGGGATGGGCTGAAGGGACTGACGTATCCTCTGCCCCCTCAGGGACACGTTGATCATCGTCACCGGCAACTGCATTACCAGTTTCATTGCCGGCTTCGCCATCTTCTCCATCCTGGGACACATGGCGTGGAAGAAGGGCGTGGCAGTCAGTGACGTGGCGGACACGGGTGAGGGCAGCGGGCAGCGTGGCCGCACTACACCGGACAGCTCCTCAACCCATAACAATTGTTCTCCGGGGATGAACAAAGTTCTATCGTATCGTATCGTTGCCCTTGGCACCCTACACAGCCCTGTCGCTCGGCACGCCTGGACCTACCTGATCTCCCGGTTGCCGAACACTCTAACTCCTCCTCCCATTCCCACTGACCTTTCTGTCCTGGGCCTCCTCCACTGTCAGAGTGAGGCCCTGCGCAAATCACTGCCTGCTGTACCTGCATGCTTACTTTCATTGACGTTTCGGGTCGAGACCCTTTCAGTCTGAAGAAGGGTCTCGACCCGAAGCGTCGCCCATTCCTCTCCAGAGATGCTGCCTGCCCCGCTGAGTGACTCCAGCATTTTGTGTCTAACTTTGGTTTAAACCAGCATCTGCAGTTCCTTCCAACAACATCCCAACTTTCTGTCCTGGGCCTCCTCCATTGTCAGAGTGAGGCCCAGCGCAAATTGGAGGAACAGCACCTCATATTTCGCTTGGGCTGTTTACACCCCAGTAGTATGAACATTGATTTCTCTAACAACAAGTAACCCCGGCATTCCCTCTCTCTCCATCCCTCCCCCACCCAAGTCGCACCAGCTTCTCGTTCTCATCTAGCAAACAGCTAACAATGGCCTGTTTCCTTTACCATCCTGACTTTTTTGCATGTCTTTCATCCATTTGTTCTAGATCTCACTACATCATTGTCTATATCTCTCGTTTCCCTCTCCCCTGACTCTCAGTCTGAAGAAGGGTCTCGACCCGAAACGTCGCCTATTTTACTCCAGAGATGCTGCCTGCTCTGCAAAGTTATTGACAAGTTCACAAGTTATACTCCACCATTCAATCATGGCTGATCTCTGCCTCCTAATCCCATTCTCCTGCCTTCTCCCCAGAACCCTTGACACCTGCTCTAGTCAAGAATTTGTCTATCCCTGCCTTAAAAATATCCACTGACTTGGCCTCCACATGACTTCCACAGATTCACCACCCTCTGACTAAAGAAATTCCTCATCAACTCCTTTCTAAAAGAGCACCCTTTAATTCTGAGACTATGACCTCTGGTCCTAGACTCTCCCACTAGTGGAAACATCCTCTCCACATCCACTCTATCCAGGCCTTTCACTATTCTGTACGTTTCAATGAGGTCCCCCCTCAACCTTCTAAACTCCAGCGAGTGCAGGCCCAGTGCCGACACCCACTAATTCCTGGGATCGTTCTTGTAAACCTCCTCTGGACCCTCTCCAGAGCCGGCACATCCTTCCTCAGATACGGGGCCCAAAACTGCTCACAATATTCCAAATGTGGCCTGACCAGCGCCTTATAGAGCCTCAGCATTACATCCCTGTTTTTGTGTGCAAGCCCTCTTGAAATAAATGCTCGCATAGAATTATCTTCCTCCAACATTTTGTGTTCGTCTCCTGTTACCCCCAACACACCAGCCGGGACCCCCCCCCTTAGACAGTGAGACCCCCTCTACACTGCCCCGTCACAAACCCCATGAAGTGAAGCCCCCTCCGCACCGCCACTCCTCCGCTTTCTACGCTCCAAGGAATAAAGTCCTCGTCAGCACATTCTCTCCCTGTAGCCCACGCCCACGAGTCCTGGCAACATCCTCGTCCCCTTTCAATCTTTCCCATAACATGGTGCCCAAAACTGAACGGGGTTCGGGGAGGGGCAGGGGAGGGGGTGAGGGGGGGGGCATTGGGTGAGGGGGAGGGGGCAGGGGAGGGGGCAGGGGAGGGGAGGTGGAGGGGGAGTAGGTGGGGAGGGGAGGGGGGGGGTTTCGGGGAGATGTCATGGCAGGGGGAGGAGGTTCGGGTTCGGAGAGGGGGAGGGCGGAGGGAAGGGGAGGGCAGGGGGAGGGGGGCAGGGGAGGGGGTTCGGAGAGGGGGGTTCAGGGGGGGAGGGGGAAGGGGGCAGGTGAGGGGTTCGTGGAGGGGGCAGGAGAGGGGGGAGGGGAGGGGAAGGGGGGGGGCAGGGGAGGGGGAAGGGGTGGGGGCAGGAGATGGAGGCAGGGGAGGGGGGGCAGAGGTGGGGGTTCGGGGAGGGGGGCAGCTGGGGAAGGGGGTCAGGGGAGGGGGGTCGGGGAAGGGGAGCTGCAGAAGGGGGTCAGGGGAGGGGTGAGGGCCGTGTGTGAGTGGTGGTGTAGAGGCGGGCGGTGATGTAACCCACTATGTGTTCACCCCAGGTCCAGGCTTGGCATTCGTGGCTTACCCAGAGGCCCTGGCGCTCCTGCCCGGCTCCTTCATCTGGTCTATTCTCTTCTTCCTGATGCTCTTCACCCTGGGGATCGATACCCTGGTAACTATAGCGCTCGCCCCAGACTTACAGTGTGGCACACACGTCACACACTCACAGAGTCTCACGGGAACAGGCTCTGCGGCCTACCTGCTTTGTGTCTCTGACCTGCACCCTCTTCAAAATGGAGTCCGGGGATATGGGGAGAAGGCAGGAACGGGGAACTGATTGGGGATGATCAGCCATGATCACATTGAATGGCGGTGCTGGCTCGAAGGGCCGAATGGCCTGCTCCTGCACCTATTGTCTATGTTTCTATGTTTGTCGGCGCTGGGCCTGTACTCGCTGGAGTTTAGAAGAATGAGGGGGGACCTCATGTAAACGTACAGAATAGTGAAAGGCCTGGATAGAGTTGATGTGGAGAGGATGTTTCCACTAGTGGGAGAGTCTAGGACTAGAGGGCACAGCCTTAGAATTAAAGGACGTTCCTTTGGGAAGATGATAGGAATTTTGTTTGTCAGAGGGTGGTGAATCTGTGGAATTCTTTGCCACAGAAAAATGTGCAAGCCAAGTCAGTGAATATTTTAAGGCAGAGATAGATAGATTCTTGATTAGTGCGGGTGTCAGGGGTTATGGGGAGAAGGCGGGAAAATGGGGTTAGGAGGGAGAGATGGATCAGCCATGATTGAATGGTGGAGTAGACTAGATGGGCCAAATGGCCTAGTTCTGCTCCTATCACTTTTGACCTAATACATTATGAATCACAGAGTCAAACAGCACAGAAACAGCCCAACTCACCCAGGTGTGGCACGGTGGCGCAGCGGGTAGAGCTGCTGCTTCACGGCGCCGGAGACCCGGGTTCAATCCTGACTACGGGCGCTGTCTTTACAGAGTTTCTTCAATCTCCCCGTGCTCTAGTTTCCGCCCACACTCCAAAGACGTGCAGGTATTGGCTTTGGTAAAAAATTGTAAAATGTCCCTAGTGTGTGTAGGATGGTGTTAATGCCCGGGGATCGCTGGTCGGTGCGGACTCGGTGGGCCGAAGGGCCTGTTTCCACGCTGCATCTCTAAACTAGACTAAACTCGTTTACTCTGGCGAGCATGCCCCATCTATACTAGACCCACGCCGTCACAGGGAGAACATGCAAACTCCACACAGACAGCACCGTGAGGCAGCGGCTCTCCTCGCTGTGATCACAAACGCAACTTGAGACAGATCCCTGGTTAAACCTTGTTGGAATCAACAGGGTGCCCGTGCGCTGCCTGCAGTGGGCTCTCTGGCCACCAGGTGTCAGTGTGCAGCTGGGGTGGGAGCTGAATGGTGAGATTGTGGTCACTTGGGGCAGAATGATTCGCGCTGTCTCATATCTCCAGTTGCAGCAGATGCAAGAAGTTGTGGGATGAGAGCAATTATATCATCACAGTCACACAGCGTAGAAACAGGCCCTTATTGACAATAGGTGCAGGAGTAGGCCATTCGGCCCTTCAAGTCAGCACCGCCATTCAATGTGATCATAGCTGATTATCCCCAATCAGTACCCCGTTCCTGCCTTCTCCCCATATCCCCTGACTCTGCTATCTTTCAGAGCCCTATCTAGCTCTCTCTTGAAAGTATCCAGAGAACCTGCCTCCACCGCCCTCTGAGGCAGAGAATTCCACAGACTCACAGCTCTCTGTGTGGAAAAAGTGTTTCCTCGTCTCTGTTCTAAATGGCTTACTCCTTATTCTTAAACTGTGGCCCCTGGTTCTGGGCTCCCCCAACATCAGGAACATGTTTCCTGCCTCTAGCGTGTCCAAACTCTTAACAATCTTATATGTTTCAATGAGATACCCTCTCATCCTTCTAAACTCCAGAGTGTACAAGCCCAGCCGCTCCATTCTCTCAGCATATGACAGTCCCGCCATCCCGGGAATTAACCGGGTAGAGCTACTGCCTTACAGCGCCAGAGACCCGGGTTCCATCCCGACTACGGGTGCTGTCTGTACGGAGTTTGCACGTTCTCCCTGTGACCTGCGTGGGTTTTCTCCGGGTGCCCCGGGTTTCCTCCCACACTCCAAAGACGTGCAGGTTTGTAGGTTAATCGGCTATGGTGTATGTGTAAATTGTCCCACGGATAGTGTTAGTATGCGGGGATCGCTGGACAGTGTGGACACTGTGGGCCGAAGGGCCTGTTTCCCTGGGGTGAGGGTTGAGAGGAGAGGGGGTTGACCACACTGGGGGTCTGGAGCCGCCTGCCGTTGAGTCTTGCTGTGCCTCGGTTGCAGTTTGGGAACCTGGAGGGAATCACGACGGCTGTGCTGGATGAGTTCCCGGCGCTCCGGCAGCCCAGGCGGAAAGCCATGTTCCTGGCTGCCCTCTGCTTCGTCTTCTACCTGCTGGGACTGCTGCTCGTCACAGAGGTACAGACCCGGGACGGCCACACACCAACCCCCATAACACGCGCCCCCAGAACACACACGCACCCCCAGAACACACACGCACCCCCAGAATACACGGGCACCCCCAGAATACACGGGCACCCGCAGAACACAGGGGCACCCCCAGAACACACGGGCACCCCCCAGAATACAGGGGCACCCCCAGAATACACGGGCACCCCCAGAATACAGGGGGCACCCCCAGAATACACGGGCACCCCCCAGAATACACGGGCACCCCCAGAATACGGGGGGGCACCCCCAGAATACACGGGTACCCCCAGAATACACGGGCACCCCCAAAACACAGGGCACCCCCTGATTACAGGGGCACCTCTAAAATATAGCACCAAAAAAATACAGGGAAATTCTAACATAGGACACCCCAAAAACACAAGCACCCCAAAATACAGAGGCACCCCAACAACCCAAGGCACCCCAACATAGGGCTCACCAAAATACAGGGGTACCCTCAACACTGGGACACCCCAACACTGGGGCACCCCAACACTGGGACACCCCAACACTGGGACACCCCAACACTGGGACACCCCAACACTGGGACACCCCAACACTGGGACACCCCAACACTGGGACACCCCAACACTGGGACACCCCAACACTGGGACACCCCAACACTGGGACACCCCAACACTGGGACACCCCAACACTGGTACACCCCAACACTGGGACACCCCAACACTGGGGGACACCCCAACACTGGGACAACCCCAACACCCACCCCCAACACTGGGACCACACACTGGGAACACACACGGGACACCCCAACACTGGGACCCCCAGAACACTGGGACACACCCCAACACTGGGACACCCCCAACACAGGGACACCCCAACACAGGGGACCCCCCAACACTGGGACACCCCAACACTGGGGACACCCCAACACTGGGACAACCCCAACACTGGGGCACCCCAACACTGGGGCACCCCAACACTGGGACACCCCAACACTGGGGACACCCCAACACTGGGACACCCCAACACTGGGACACCCCAACACTGGGGACACCCCCAACACTGGGGCACACCCCCAACACTGGGACACACCCAACACTGGGAACACCAACACAGGGGCACCCCAACACTGGTAACACCACACACCCCAACACTGGGACACCCCAACACAGGGGACACCCCAACACTACAGGGGACACCCCCAACACTGGGACACACCCCAACACAGGGGACACCCCAACACTGGGGTACACCAACACTGGGGCACCCCAACACTGGGACACCCCAACACTGGGACACACCAACACTGGGACACCCCCAACACTGGGGTACCCCAACACTGGGACACCCCAACACTGGGGACACCCCAACACTGGGACACAGCCAACACTGGGACACACCAACACTGGGGACACCCACACACTGGGACACACCAACACTGGGACCCCCAACACTGGGACACCCCAACAACACTGGGGCACCCCAACACTGGGACACCCAACACAACCAACACTGGGACACCCCAACACTGGGACACCCCAACACTGGGGACACCCCAACACTGGGGGGCACCCCAACACTGGGACACCCCAACACTGGGGTACACCAACACTGGGGCACACCAACACTGGGGTACACCAACACTGGGACACCCCAACACTGGGACACCCCAACACTGGGACACCCCAACACTGGGACACCCCAACACTGGGACACCCCAACACTGGGACACCCCAACACTGGGACACCCCAACACTGGGACACACCAACACTGGGA
Source organism: Leucoraja erinaceus (assembly GCF_028641065.1). Lineage (NCBI taxonomy): Eukaryota > Metazoa > Chordata > Chondrichthyes > Rajiformes > Rajidae > Leucoraja > Leucoraja erinaceus. Next base: position 81,547,329 of record NC_073382.1, on the reverse strand, counting down.
CACCCCAACACTGGGACACCCCAACACTGGGACACCCCAACACTGGGACACCCCAACACTGGGACACCCCAACACTGGGGGGCACCCCAACACTGGGACACCCCAACACTGGGACACCCCAACACTGGGGTACACCAACACTGGGACACCCCAACACTGGGACACCCCAACACTGGGACACCCCAACACACCCCAACACTGGGACACCCCAACACTGGGACACACCAACACTGGGACACCCCAACACTGGGACACCCCAACACTGGGACACCCCAACACTGGGACACCCCAACACTGGGACACCCCAACACTGGGACACCCCAACACTGGGGTACACCAACACTGGGACACCCCAACACTGGGACACCCCAACACTGGGACACCCCAACACTGGGACACCCCAACACTGGGACACCCCAACACTGGGACACCCCAACACTGGGACACCCCAACACTGGGACACCCCAACACCACCAACACTGGGGTACACCAACACTGGGGACACACCAACACTGGGGTACACCAACACTGGGGTACACCAACACTGGGACACCTCAACACTGGGACACCCCAACACTGGGGTACACCAACACTGGGACACCTCAACACTGGGACACCCCAACACTGGGGCACCCCAACACTGGGACACCCCAACACTGGGACACCCCAACACTGGGGCACCCTATGATACAGGGGCACCCAAACACCGGGGGACATGGGTCAGTGAGGCAGGGTCCACATCAAATGCCGGCCGCGGGAGGTCCCTTCTGACATGGGGGTCAGGTGGGAGTGGGCGGGGGGATCACGTGGATGGTGACTAATTGACCCCTGTCCCTCGCTCTCTCCACATAGGGGGGTATCTACTGGTTCACACTGATCGATGCCTACAGCACCAGCTTTGGACTCATCATTATTACCTTCTTCATGTGTCTCGGCATTGCCTTCTTCTACGGTAAGCTCACGGCACACACCACCACCCCGGTACATCCGCACGGTGGGCCAAGGTCCAATGGTCAATGGTCAATGGTCAATGGATCAATGATCAATGGTCAATGGATCAATGGTCAATGGTCAATGATCAATGGTCAATGGTCAATGGTCAATGTCAATGATCAATGGATCAATGGTCAATGGGTCAATGGTCAATGGATCAATGGTCAATGGATCAATGGTCAATGGATCAATGGTCAATGGTCAATGGTCAATGGATCAATGGGTCAATGGTCAATGGTCAATGGTCAATGGTCAATGGATCAATGGTCAATGGTCAATGGATCAATGGATCAATGGTCAATGGATCAATGGTCAATGGATCAATGGTCAATGGATCAATGGTCAATGATCAATGGTCAATGGATCAATGGATCAATGGTCAATGGATCAATGGTCAATGGTTCAATGGTCAATGGATCAATGGTCAATGGTCAATGGATCAATGGTCAATGGATCAATGGTCAATGGTCAATCAATGGTCAATGGTCAATGGTCAATGGTCAATGGTCAATGGTCAATGGGTCAATGGTCAATGGTCAATGGGTCAATGGTCAATGGTCAATGGGATCAATGGTCAATGGATCAATGGTCAATGGTCAATGGTCAATGGTCAATGGTCAATGGTCAATGTCAATGGTCAATGGGTCAATGGTCAATGGATCAATGGTCAATGGATCAATGGTCAATGGGTCAATGGTCAATGGTCAATGGATCAATGGTCAATGGTCAATGGATCAATGGTCAATGGATCAATGGTCAATGGTCAATGGATCAATGGTCAATGGGTCAATGGTCAATGGATCAATGGATCAATGGTCAATGGTCAATGGTCAATGGTCAATGGATCAATGGTCAATGGGTCAATGGATCAATGGTCAATGGTCAATGGATCAATGGTCAATGGATCAATGGATCAATGGTCAATGGATCAATGGTCAATGATCAATGGTCAATGGTTCAATGGTCAATGGTTAATGGTCAATGGTCAATGGTCAATGGTCAATGGATCAATGGTCAATGGTCAATGGATCAATGGTCAATGGTCAATGGATCTATGGTCAATGGTTAATGGTTCAATGGATCTATGGTCAATGGTTAATGGTTCAATGGTCAATGGATCAATGTGTCAATGGATCAATGGTCAATGGATCAATGGTCAATGGTCAATGGATCAATGGTCAATGGATCAATGGTCAATGGATCTATGGTCAATGGTTAATGGTCAATGGATCAATGGGTCAATGGTCAATGGTCAGTGGTCAATGGTCAATGGTTAATGGATCAATGGGTCAATGGGTCAATGGTCAATAGGTCAATGGGTCAATGGTCAATGGATCAATGGTCAATGGGTCAATGGATCAATGGGTCAATGGTCAATGGATCAATGGTCAATGGATCAATGGTCAATGGTCAATGGTCAATGTTTAATCGTTCAATGGTCAATGGTCAATGGATCAATGGTCAGTGGTCAATGGTCAATGGTTAATGGATCAATGGGTCAATGGGTCAATGGTCAATGGTCAATGGTCAATGGTCAATGGGTCAATGGGTCAATGGGTCAATCGGTCAATGGGTCAATGGGTCAATGGGTCAATGGGTCAATAGGTCAATGTGTCAATGGTAAATGGATCAATGGTCAATGGTCAATGGGTCAATGGATCAATGGTCAATGGGTCAATGGGGTCAATGGTCAATGGATCAATGGTCAATGGATCAATGGTCAATGGTCAATGGTCAATGGATCAATGGTCAATGGATCAATGGTCAATGGGTCAATGGTCAATGGGTCAATGGATCAATGGTCAATGGATCAATGGTCAATGGATCAATGGTCAATGGTCAATGGATCAATGGGTCAATGGTCAACGGTCCAATGGTGCGGCAATGGTGGAGGCCCAGGAAAGAAGCGTTCGATATGTGACGGGAAGGGTAGCTAAATGGTTGTCGACGGGGAGATCCAGTGGGTGGGATACGAGGTGTTGTTGCCCCAGTTTGACCGCCCCCCTTCCCCCCCTCTCCCGCCACCCCCGTCTGCCTTCTGTGTCCACAGGGGTCAACCAGTTCTGTGACGACATTGTGGACATGCTGAGGCTCTGCCCGCCCTGGTGCGTCACCATGCTGCTCTACTTCAAGGCCTGCTGGATTCTCTTCACACCTCTCCTGCTGCTGGTGAGATCTCCCACCCTCCCCTGGAGCACTATGTGTCTTTTCTTTTGGTAGACCAACACCTGCAGTTCCTTGCTTATGAATGGCATGTTGGCCTTCATAACAAGAGTAGTTGAGTATAGGAGCAAAGAGGTCCTTCTGCAGTTGTACAGGGCCCTAGTGAGACCACACCTGGAGTATTGTGTGCAGTTTTGGTCTCCAAACTTAAGGAAGGACATTCTTGCTATTGAGGGAGTGCAGCGTAGGTTTACAAGGTTAATTCCCGGGATGGCAGGACTGTCATATGCTGAGAGAATGGAGCGGCTGGGCTTGTATACTCTGGAGTTTAGAAGGATGAGAGGATATCTTATTGAAACATATAAAATTATTAAGGGTTTGGACACGCTAGAGGCAGGAAACATGTTCCTGATGTTGGGGGAGTCCAGAACCAGGGGCCACAGTTTAAGAATAAGGGGTAAGCCATTTAGAACGGAGATGAGGAAACACTTTTTCACACAGAGAGTTGTGAGTCTGTGGAATTCTCTGCCTCAGAGGGAGGTGGAGGCCGGTGCTCTGGATGCTTTCAAGAGGGAGCTAGATAGGGCTCTTAAAAATAGCAGAGTCAGGGGATATGGGGAGAAGGCAGGAACGGGGTACCGATTGGGGATGATCAGCCATGATCGCATTGAATGGCGGTGCTGGCTCGGGGCCGAATGGCCTACTCCTGCACCTATTGTCTATTGTCTAATCCAGAAACATAGAAACATAGAAAAATAGGTGCAGGAGTAAGCCATTCTGCCCCTCAATATGATCATAGAAACATAGAAAATAGGTGCAGGAGGAGGCCATTCGGCCCTTCGAGCCAGCACCGCCATTCATTGTGATCATGGCTGGTCATCGAAAATCAGTACCCCGTTCCTGTTTTCTCCCCAAATCCCTCGATTCCATTAGCCCCAAGAGCTAAATCTAACTCTCTTGAAAACATCCAGTGAATTGGCCTCCACTGCCTGTGGCAGAGAATTCCACAGATTCACAACTCTCTGGGTGAAAAAGTGTTTCTTCATCTCAGTCCTAAATAGCCAACCCCTTATTCTTAAACTGTGGCCCCTGGCTCTGGACTCCCCCAACATGGGGAACATTTTTCATGCAGTTAGCTGACGTTAGATTCATTTGTAAACTAACCTTCCAGAGCAGCCCACTATGTTGGACCTTGTCAAAGGCCTGGCTAAGGTCCGTGTAGACAAAGTCTACTGCCCTGCCAGCATCAACCCTCTCAGCAACATCTTCAGCAAACCTGTCAGTCACGATTTCTCACCCATCGCCAGGTCTGCTTGGAGTGAATGTCAGGGTGAGGGCAGGGAGGGCTGAATGAGGAGCTACTGTACTGGAGTAACTCAGCGGGTGAGGCAGCATCTGTGGAGGTAAAGAATAGGTGATGTTAAGGACGGAACCCTTCTGTAGACTATAACTGTACTACATCCTCGGATTCTGAGGAATTCATTGCCACAGACGGCAGCGGAGGTCAAGTCAATGGGAACTTTTATGGCAGAGATAGATAGATTCTTGATTAGCGTCGCTCCTTGTGTGTACCGGTGTGTACCAGTGTGTAACGGTGTGTACCAGTGTGTAACGGTGTGTACCAGTGTACCGATGTGTAACAGTGTGTAACCGGTGTGTAACGGTGTGTAACAGTGTGTAACGGTGTGTAACGGTGTGTAACGGTGTGTAACGGTGTATACCCGTGTGTAACGGTGTGTAACGGTGTGTACCCGTGTGTAACAGTGTGTAACAGTGTGTAACGGTGTGTAACGGTGTGTAACAGTGTGTAACGGTGTGTAACGGTGTGTACCCGTGTGTAACAGTGTGTACCAGTGTGTAACAGTGTGTAACAGTGTGTAACAGTGTGTAACAGTGTGTAACAGTGTGTAACAGTGTGTACCACCAGTGTGTACCAGTGTGTGTGTGTAACAGTGTGTAACAGTGTGTACCAGTGTGTAACGGTGTGTACCAGTGTGTAACGGTGTGTAACAGTGTGTAACACGGTGTGTACCAGTGTGTGTACCACCCGTGTGTAGTGTGTACCAGTGTGTACCAGTGTGTAACAGTGTGTAACAGTGTGTAACAGTGTGTAACGGTGTGTACCAGTGTGTAACAGTGTGTAACCAGTGTGTACCAGTGTGTACCAGTGTGTAACAGTGTGTAACAGTGTGTAACAGTGTGTAACAGTGTGTAACAGTGTGTAACAGTGTGTAACAGTGTGTAACAGTGTGTACCAGTGTGTAACAGTGTGTACCAGTGTGTAACAGTGTGTAACAGTGTGTAACAGTGTGTAACAGTGTGTAACAGTGTGTAACAGTGTGTAACGGTGTGTAACAGTGTGTAACGGTGTGTAACAGTGTGTACCAGTGTGTAACGGTGTGTACCAGTGTGTAACGGTGTGTAGCAGTGTGTAACAGTGTGTAACAGTGTGTACCAGTGTGTAACCAGTGTGTACCAGTGTGTACCGGTGTGTACCAGTGTGTACCAGTGTGTAACAGTGTGTATCAGTGTGTAATGGTGTGTACCAGTGTGTAACAGTGTGTAACAGTGTGTACCAGTGTGTGTAACGGTGTGTAACAGTGTGTACCGGTGTGTACCAGTGTGTAACGGCGTGTGCCGGCGTGTAACAGTGTGTAACAGTGTGTGCCAGTGTGTAACAGTGTGTAACAGTGTGTAACGGTGTGTACCAGTGTGTAACAGTGTGTGTGTATCAGTGTGTAACAGTGTGTATCAGTGTGTAACGGTGTGTACCAGTGTGTACAGCATCAGTGTGTACCGGTGTGTACCAGTGTGTAACAGTGTGTACCAGTGTGTACCAGTGTGTACCGGTGTGTACTGGTGTGTACCGGTGTGTACCAGTGTGTACCAGTGTGTAACAGTGTGTACCAGTGTGTACCAGTGTGTACCAGTGTGTACCAGTGTGTACCAGTGTGTACCAGTGTGTACCAGTGTGTAACAGTGTGTACCAGTGTGTACCAGTGTGTACCAGTGTGTACCACAGTGTGTGTGTAACAGTGTGTAACAGTGTGTAACAGTGTGTACCAGTGTGTAACAGTGTGTGTGTACCAGTGTGTACCAGTGTGTACCAGTGTGTACCAGTGTGTACCTTGTGTGTACCAGTGTGTACCAGTGTGTACCGGTGTGTACCGGTAAAAAACGTGTACCGGTGTGTACCAGTGTGTACCGGTGTGTACCAGTGTGTAACGGTGTGTACCGTGGTGTGTAACAGTGTGTGCCAGTGTGTAACAGTGTGTACCAGTGTGTAACGGTGTGTAACAGTGTGTAATGGTGTGTACCAGTGTGTAACAGTGTGTATCAGTGAGTAACGGTGTGCAACAGAGTGTACCGGTGTGTACCAGTGTGTAACAGTGTGTAACAGTGTGTACCAGTGTGTACCGGTGTGTACTGGTGTGTACCCGTGTGTAACGGTGTGTACCAGTGTGTAACAGTGTGTACCAGTGTGTAACGGTGTGTACCAGTGTGTACCAGTGTGTACCAGTGTGTAACAGTGTGTAACAGTGTGTACCAGTGTGTACCGGTGTGTACTGGTGTGTACCGGTGTGTAACGGTGTGTACCAGTGTGTAACAGTGTGTACCAGTGTGTACCAGTACCCATGTGTACCGGTGTGTACCAGTGTGTACTTGTGTGTACCCGTGTGTACAGTGTGTACCAAAAGCCTTTTGTGTACCAGTGTGTACCGTGTGTACCAAAGTGTCGTACTTGTGTGTACCCGTGTGTAACCGGTGTGTACCATGTGTGTACTTGTGCCCCCGTTAGTGTTTGTGTGTACCCGTGTGTACCAGTGTGTACCAGTGTGTACCAGTGTGTACTTGTGTGTACCCGTGTGTAACGGTGTGTACCGGTGTGTACTTGTGTGTACCAGTGTGTAACGGTGTGTACCCGTGTGTACCAGTGTGTACCAGTGTGTAACGGTGTGTACCGGTGTGTACTTGTGTGTACCAGTGTGTAACAGTGTGTACCCGTGTGTACCCGTGTGTAACGGTGTGTACCAGTGTGTACTTGTGTGTACCCGGTGTGTACCGGTGTGTACCAGTGTGTACCAGTGTGTACCAGTGTGTACCAGTGTGTAACCAGTGTGTACCGGTGTGTACTTGTGTGTACCAGTGTGTAACGGTGTGTACCAGTGTGTACCGGTGTGTACCAGTGTGTACCAGTGTGTACCAGTGTGTACCGGTGTGTACCAGTGTGTACCAGTGTGTACCAGTGTGTAACGGTGTGTACCCGTGTGTACCCGTGTGTAACGGTGTGTACCGGTGTGTACCGGTGTGTACCAGTGTGTACCAGTGTGTACCCGTGTGTAACGGTGTGTACCAGTGTGTAACGCTGTGTTTCTCCTGCAGTTTATCCTGATTTACATCTTTGTGGAGATGTACAACACGCCGCTGCACTACGGCCCGTACGAGTACCCGGCCTGGGGCAAAGCACTAGGGGTGTGCCTGGGGGTGGTCAGCTGCATACAGATCCCCATCTGGTCAGTGGTGGCCGTGGTCAGCGAGTCCGGCACCCTGCGTGACGTAAGTACACAACCCGTCGGTCAACTCCCCCCCTCCCCCCCGAGACCCCCACCCACCCCCCCCCCCCGCCACCCAAGACCAGACCCCCTCCCCATCACCCCATCGTGTCAGTCGTGGCGGATGTAATCAGCGCGTCCGAGCAACCCTGCAGACCCCCTCCGCTCCCCATTGGTCAGTCGTGGCCCCGCTCCGGAAGACCCTCGCCCGCTCCCCATTGGTCCCCCCCAATAGACCCCACTCTGGCCCCCATGACCTACCCAGACCCCATGTTGACCCTACCCTGACCCCACTCTGGCCCCCTAATGACTCACCCTGCCCCACCTTGACCCCACCCTGACTCCTCGTACCCCTACCCTACCCTACCCTGACCCCACACTCACCCTAACCTGACCTCACCCTGCCCCACCTTGACCCCACCCTGACCCCTCGACCCCATCCTGACCCCCCATGACCCCACCCTGACCCCTCGACCTAGCTTGATCCCTTGTCCCTACCCTGACCCCCTGATCTACCCTGACCCCACCTTGACCCTACCCTGACCCCTTGACCCTACCCTGCCCCCCGACCCTACCCTGACCCCATGCTGACCCTACCGCCCTCACCGTGACCCTACACTGACCCCATCTTGATCTCACCCTGACCCCTCGACCCTACCTTGACCTTACCCTGACACCATCCTGACCTCACCCTGACCCCCCTGACACCCCAACCCCATCCTGACCCCAGATACCCCACAAACACCCCCCTCCCCCAGAGAGGCCTGGTCCTGCTGCCCCCCCCCCCCCCTGACCAGACCCCACCGCAAGACCCGGGCCTCTCTGTCCCCCCCTGACCCCCTGACCCCCTGGCCGTGCTTGCCGCCGCGTTGAGGAGCACCCTTGGGTGCCGGCTTCACCCGCCGCTCTCCCTTCCACCCGCAGCGCTTCCGGAAGGCCATCCGACCCTTGAACTCCTGGAAGGTGACCGGCGGTGACCGCACCTTCACCCAACACATCATCGACGTCCCCTTCCACGTCACCCTGACCGACCACGAGTTCACCAACGAGGGTCCGGGGCTCAGTGGCCAGAGCAGCGGGCCTGGTTCTGAGTGACCGCTGGCCGTGGGCCCAGGCTCAGAGGTCAGAGGTCAGGGGTTAGTGGCTGGACTGGCCGGGACCAGCCACAAGACGTGGCAATGGGTCAACCCCCACTGACCTCTGACCTGGGCCCTGGCTCAATGCTCGGACCACTCCTGCTGACCAGTATTGAGGATGGCTAGACTCTTGGCTCAAACACGGACAGCTCCACCATCTCAGGCTGCAATACAAGCGGGGGCCAGACAGCTGCTGGACCGGCCTGTCGCGGCCCCTGGCCCTGGACACACGGACAGCATCTTCCAGTACTTCCCACTCACCCACCCACTCACCACCCACCCACCCACCCACTCACCCACCCACTCACTCACTCACCCACCCTCACCCACCCACCCACCCACTCACTCACTCACTCACCCACCACCCACCCACCCACCCACTCACCCACCCACCCACCCACCCACCCACCCACTCACTCACCCACTCACCCCACTCACCACACCTCACCCACCCACTCACCCACCCACTCACCCACCCACTCACCCACCCTCACCCACCACCCACCCACTCACCCACCCACCACCCACCCACCCACCCACCACCCACCCACTCACCCACCCACCCACCCACCCACCCACCCACCCCCCCTCACCCACCCACTCACCCACCCCCCACTCACTCACCCACCCACCACTCACCCACCCACCCACCCCACCACTCACCCACCCACCCACCCACTCACTCACCCACCCACCCACCCACCCACTCACCACACACCACTCACACCCACCCACTCACCCACCCACCCACTCACCCACCACACCCACCTCACCCACCCACCCACCCACCCCCACTCACCCACCCACCCACTCACCCACCCACCCACCCACCCACCCACCCACCCACCCACCCACCCACCCACCCACCCACCCCACTCACCCACTCACTCACTCACCCACCCACCCACCCACCCACTCACCACCCACCCACCCACTCACATACCCACTCACTCACCCACCCACCCACCCACTCACCCACTCACCATCTCACCCACCCACTCACTCACTCACCCTCTCACTCACCCACCCACTCACCCACACACTCACACACTCACACACTCCCCCACCCTACTCACCCACACCCTCCCACACCCACTCACTCACCCACACACACACACACACACACCCACACCCACACACCCACACACACCCACCCCCACCCACACACACACCCACCCCCACACACCCCCACCCCCACACCCACTCACCCACCCACCCACCCCCCACCCACCCACCCACCCACCCACCCACCCACCCACCCACCCACTCACTCACCCACTCACCCACTCACTCACTCACCCACTCACTCACCCACCCACCTTGCACTGAGGCACGATCAACAACAGGATCTAATGCCCCCCGACTGGAAGTTGGAAACGGTGCCCAACATGCGACTCTGCACGCCGTCTCAGTGTATACGACTACTGTACACTTGTACTGTATCTGAGATACACAGAAACATGGTCAATAGGTGCAGGAGTAGGCCATTCAGCCCTTCGAGCCAGCACCGCCATTCAATGTGATCATGGCTGATCATCCCCAATCAGTACCCCGTTCCTGCCTTCTCCCCATATCCCCCCCAATATCCCTTAGCCCCAAGAGCTGAATCTAACTCTCTCTTGAAAACACCCAGTGAATCGGCCTCCACTGCCTTCTGTGGCAGAGAATTCCACAGATTCACAACTCTCTGGGTGAAAAAGTTTTTCTTCACCTCAGTCCTAAATTGCCGACCCCTTATTCTTAAACTGTGTGACCCCTGGTTCTGGACTCCCCCAACATGGGGAACATTTTTCCTGCATCTAGCCTGTCCAATCCCTTAAGTATTCTACGTGTTCCTATAAGAATCCCGCTCATCCTTCTAAATTCCAGTGAATATAAGCCATGGATAATGCTGATCTAAGATGTATCTCAGAGCCTTTGCATATTGATGCTTGTACTGAACTGATACAGGAATGAATTTCACTGTACCTTGCTATGTGAAATAAAGTACATTATCATTGTAGTCCACACACAAGTTTGCTGCAGTACTCACAGAATTTAATTTGTACACAAGGTGCTGCAATATCAAATAAAAATTAAACTATTTTTATCAATATTTTTTTCCATTTATATATCGTCAAAAATGCTGGAGAAACTCAGCGGATTTCTAACCCTCTGGAACCGAAACGTCACCTATTCCTTCGCTCCATAGATGCCGCCTCACCCGCTGAGTTGGATCTCGAAGGGCTGAATGGCCTACTCCTGCACCTATTGTCTATTGTCTATTCAGACTGGGAGTCATGGGAAAGGGAAAGGGGAGATATAGAGGGTGATGTGGAGAGATGTAGAACAAATGTTTGAAAGATATGCAAAAAAAGTAACGGATAATGATGAAGGAAAGAGGCCATTGTTAGCTGTTTGCTAGATGAGAACAAGAAGCTGGTGCGACTTGGGTGGGGGAGAGATAGAGAGAGAGGGAATGCCGGGGTTACTTGAAGTGAGAGAAATCAATAGCCTCACATTGCCAGAGAACACTAATCTGAGAAAAGACATCCCCCTAATCTGAGGAAAGACATTCGTGCCATAGAGGGAGTACAGAGAAGGTTCACCAGACCGATTCCTGGGATGTCAGGACTTTCATATGAAGAAAGACTGGATAGACTCGGCTTGTACTCGCTAGAATTTAGAAGATTGAGGGGGGATCTTGTAGAAACTTACAAAATTCGTAAGGGGTTGGACAGGCTAGATGCAGGAAGATTGTTCCCGATGTCGGGGAAGTCCAGAACAAGGGGTCACAGTTTAAGGATAAGAGGGAAGTCTTTTAGGACCGAGATGAGGAAAACATTTTTCACACAGAGAGTGGTGAATCTGTGGAATTCTCTGCCACAGAAGGTAGTTGAGGCCAGTTCATTGGCTATATTTAAGAGGGAGTTAGATGTGTCCCTTGTGGCTAAAGGGGTCAGGGGGTATGGAGAGAAGGCAGGGATGGGATACTGAGTTGGATGATCAGCCATGATGATATTGAATGGCGGTGCAGGCTGGAAGGGCCGAATGGCCTACTCCTGCACCTATTGTCTATGTTTCTATGTTTCTAACATAGTGTTCAATATCAGTTCTGTTCAATTTAGTTGCATCTATTGTCACGTGTACCGAGGTACAGTGAAAAGCTTTTTGTTGGGCGCTAACCAGTCAGCGGAAAGACAACACATGATTACAATCCAGCTGTTCACAGTGTACAGATACAGGATAAATAGAATTACGTGTAGTGCAAGGTAAAGCCAGTAAAGTCTGGTCAAGGATAGTCCGAGGGTCACCAATGAGGTAGATAGTTCAGGACCGCTCACTAGTTGGTGAGAGGACGGTTCAGTTGCCTGATAACAGCCGGGAAGAAACTGTCCCTGAATCTGGAGGTGTGCGTTTACACACTTCTGTATCTCTTGCCCGGTGGGAGAGGGGAAAAGATAATGAATATAATGGATACAAAAGGTTTAAAATCATGGATAAAGCCAGGGCATGATACTATACCGAGACAGGCCCTTCAGCCCAACTTGCCCATTCTGACCTAGACGCCCCATCTGCGCTAATCGCACCTGCCCGCGTTTGGATAGGAGAAGAGAGGTTTCTGGGCCAAACGCGGGCAGGTGGGACTAGTGTAGATGGGACATGGTGGTCGGCATGGACAGGTTGGGCCGAAGGGCCTGTTACAGTGCTGGGTGACTCTCAAACAGTGAACGCAACACTATTGGTGTTAATTAAGTAATTACATCCCAGCTCCTGCCATGTTATATCCATTACATCCCACCCCCTCACCCCACCATCCTCTCCCCCCTCATCCTCCCTCCCTCCTGCCTCACCCCCCTCTCTCCCCTCCCCCCTTCTCCCACCCCCTGCCTCACCCCCCCCTCACCCTCTCCCCCCCCCCCCCCTTCTCCCACCCCCTGCCTCACCCCACCCTCTCCCAAACTGGCAGTGGTATTGCTGGGCATTTTCTACAGCACCCCCACCCCTTATCCCCCCCCCCCCCTCCTGCCCCCCCTGCCCCCCCCCCCCTCCACTCTATCTCTCCTCCCCTCTACCGTATGAGGGGTGGTAGTCACAGATATTTTGCACATCTCTTCCCCCCCCCCCCCACCTCTTCCTCACCCCCCCCCCTCTCATCACACCCCCCCTTCCTCTCTCCCCCTCTTTCCCTCCCCCCCCCCCCCCCCCCGCGCTGTATGTGTGGGTAATTTCCACTACTCCCCCCACCCTGGGGACGGGGACGGCTAGATGATCAACAACAACAACAGCTGATGGTCTAATAACAACTGTGAGAGACGGCCCAGAGACACCGCTCCCTCTCCACCCCCCCCCACCACCCCCCACTCCATCTCCCCCTCCCCCCCTCCCCCTCCCCACGCCATCTCCCCCCCTCCATCCCCTCCCCCCCCAACCCCCCACTCCATCTCCCCCTCCCCCCCACCAACCCCCCCTCCATCTCCCTCCCTCCCCATCCCCTCCCCCCTCACCACCCCATTCCCCCTCTCTCCCCACTCCATCTCCCCCCCTCACCACCCCCCCCCCCCCCCTCACCCCCCCCATTCCCCTCTCTCCCCACACCATCTCCCCCCCCCATCCCTCCTCAATCCCCGCTCCCCTCCCCCCCCCCACCAACCACCCACTCCTCCCCTTCCCCCATCCCCCCCTCTCTCCCTCCCCCCTCTCAATCTCGCCCCCCCCCCCCGCCCTCTTCCCCCCTCTCTGCCCCCTCCATCTACCCCTCCCCCTCCCCCACCATCTCCTCCCCCTCCCCCACCATCCCCTCCCCCCCCATCCCCCATCTTCCTCGCTGCATCTTGACGGGCCCATAAACGCCAACACACATAAATACATATAAATCAGGACCCTTCTTCAGACAGAGGACACCTCCCCGTATTCTCCACAGATGCTGCCTGACCCAATTGAGTTCCTCCAGCACTTTGTGTTTTGCTCCGTATTACGGCATCTGCAGTTCCTTGTGTGCCCTGAACAACCGCGGCTGTGATCAGAAAGACCAAGTCAAGTCAAGTCAAGTCAAGTCACATTTATTTATATAGCACAATTAAAAAACAACTCTCGTTGGCCAAAGTGCTTTACATTTGTTATAGGAATAGTACAACAAAACAGACTACATACATATATACATGTAGCCCTCACTCAGAGGACATCGGGAAAGGCTTGGGAGTATAGATGAGTCTTTAGTTCTGACTTAAAAGAGTCGATGGAGGGGGCAGTTCTGATGGGAAAGGGGATGCTGTTCCACAGTCTAGGGGCTGCAACCACAACAGCGTGGTCGCCCCTGAGCTTATGCCTAGACCGCGGGATATTCAGTGACCCCAAGTTGGCCGATCTGTGGGGCCTGGAGGTGGTGTGGTGGGTGAGAAGACTTTTTATGTAGGTGGGGGCAAGCCCATTGAGGGCTTTGCAGACATGGAGGAGTATTTTGAAGTTTATACGGAACCGCACAAGGAGCCAGTGGAGAGAGGCCAGGATCGGGGTGATGTGGTCCCTTTTTGGGGGCCCGTCAGGAGTCTCACTGCGGCGTTTAGGACCAGTTGCAGGCGGGACAGGGAAGATTGGCTGATGCCAGTGTAAAGGGAGTTGCAGTAATCTAGGCGGGAGGAGATGAATGTGTGGATGATCTTTTCCAGGTCATCAAACTGGAGGAATTTCAGGACCAGGTTCTCAGCTCCAGTTCCCTCTCCTCGGTTATCAGGCTTTTTTTTAACGTTCATAAGTGATAGGAGCTGAATTAGGCCATTCGGCCCATCGAGTCTACTCCGCCATTCAATCATGTCTGATCTCTGGCTATTCCCATTCTCCTTCCCAAAACCCCCTGACTCCCGTACTAATCAAGAATCCATCTATCTCTGCCTTAAAAATATCCACTGACTTGGCCTCCACAGCCGTCGGTGGCAAAGAATCCCATAGATTCACCACCCTCTGAATAAAGACATTTTGGTCAACCAGCACAGGTATTTCCCATGTATAAACAAGGAACTGCAGGTGCAGCTCTACAAAGAAAGATACAGAGTGCTGGAGTAACTCAGCGGGTCAGGCAGCATCTGTGGAGAACATGGATAGGTGACGTTTCACAGAGTGCTGGAATAACTCAGCGGGTCAGGCAGCATCTGTGGAGAACATGGATAGGTGACGTTTCACAGAGTGCTGGAGTAACTCAGTGGGTCAGGCAGCATCTGTGGAGAACATGGATAGGTGACGTTTCAGAGTGCTGGAGTAACTCAGCGGGTCAGGCAGCATCTGTGGAGAACATGGATAGGTGACGTTTCACAGAGTGCTGGAGTAACTCAGCGGGTCAGGCAGCATCTGTGGAGAACATGGATAGGTGCACGTTTCACAGAGTGCTGGAGTAACTCAGCGGGTCAGGCAGCATCTGTGGAGAACATGGATAGGTGACGTTTCAACAGAGTGCTGGAGTAACTCAGCGGGTCAGGCAGCATCTGTGGAGAACATGGATAGGTGACGTTTCACAGAGTGCTGGAGTAACTCAGTGGGTCAGGCAGCATCTGTGGAGAACATGGATAGGTGACGTTTCACAGAGTGCTGGAGTAACTGGGTCAGGCAGCATCTGTGGAGAACATGGATAGGTGACGTTTCACAGAGTGCTGGAGTAACTCAGCGGGTCAGGCAGCATCTGTGGAGAACATGGATAGGTGACGTTTCGGATCAGGACCTTTCTTCTGACTTGATCTGCAGTTCCCTGTCTCCACTTTAGCGTAAATAAACAATTAGAACTAAAGCTGCCCTCAGAGAGAGAGAGAGAGAGAGAGAGAGAGAGCGAGAGAGAGAGAGAGAGAGAGAGAGGAGGGGAAGGAGGAAAGAGAGAGGGAGAATGAGAGAGGGGGAGAAAGGGAGGAGGTGGGAATGGGACTGGGAGAGGGGGGAGGGAGTGGAAAGAATGAGGGAAAGGGAGAGGGAGAGGGAGAGGGAGAGGTAGAGGGGAAGAGGGAGAGGGGGAGGGAGAGGGAGAGGGAGAGGGGAGAGAGAGATTGGAAGAGGAAGAGGGGAGAGGAGAGGGGGAGGGGGAGAGGGAGAGGGGAGAGGGGGGTGGAGGGGTAGAGGGAGAGGGGGTGGAGGGGTAGAGGGAGAGGGGGAGTGGGTGCTGCGTCAGAGTGCCGGGCGTTATTGACAAATCTGCCTGACGGCACAAGGTTGTTGGGAATAATACTTGATTAAATAAACATGTTGATACACTGCAGTCTCAGAGGGCTCGCCAGTCCCTAGAGCACGGGAGGGACTGAGGCCCCTGAATGGTGACACGTCACACAATCCACTCAGGCAAGTGTGACAGACAGCCGTGCGGCACGCAAACAGGCCCTTCGGCCCAACGCCTCCATGCCGACCAACATGCCCCCATCTATACTAGTCCAATTTGCCCACATTTGGCCCATATCATTTCATAGAAACATGGAAAATAGGTGCAGGAGTTGGCCATTCGGCCCTTCCAGCCAGCACCGCCATTCAATGTGATCATGGCTGATCATCCCCAATCAGTACCCCGTTCCTGCCTTCTCCCCATATCCCCTGACTCCGCTATCTTTAAGAGCCCTATCTAGCTCTCTTTCTTGAAAGCATCCAGAGAACAGAGGAATGGTTGATG
Organism: Leucoraja erinaceus; assembly: GCF_028641065.1. Classification (NCBI taxonomy): domain Eukaryota; kingdom Metazoa; phylum Chordata; class Chondrichthyes; order Rajiformes; family Rajidae; genus Leucoraja; species Leucoraja erinaceus. The sequence continues at coordinate 81,530,866 of NC_073382.1, read as the reverse complement.
GAATTTAGTACAGAGAAGTGTGAGGTGTTGTATTTTGGGACGTCAAGCAAGGGCAGGACCTACACACTGGATGGTAGGCCTCTGGGTAGTGTTGTAGAGCAGAGGGATCTAGGAATACAGGTTCATGGTTCCATGAAGGTCCAGTCGCAGATAGATAAGGTGGTCAAAAAGGCTTTTGGCACTTGGCCTTCATCAGTCAGAGTATCGAGTATAGAAGTCGGGAGGACATGTTGCAGTTGTATAAGACGTTGGTGAGACCACATTTAGAATATTGTGTTCAGTTCTGGGCACCATGTTATAGGAAAGATGTTGTCAAGCTGGAAAGGATACAGAGAAGATTTACGAGGATGTTGCCAGGACTAGAGGGTGTGAGCTACAGGGAGAGGTTGAGTAGGCTGGGTCTCTATTCCTTGGAGCGCAGGAGGATGAGGGGTGATCTTATAGAGGTGTATAAAATCATGAGAGGAATAGATCGGGTAGATGCACAGAGTCTCTTGCCCAGAGTAGGGGAATCGAGGACCAGAGGACATAGGTTCAAGGTGAAGGGGAAAAGATTTAATAGGAATCTGAGGGGTAACTTTTCCACACAGAGGGTGGTGGGTGTATGGAACGAGCTGCCGGAGGAGGTAGTTGTGGCTGAGATTATCCCAACGTTTAAGAAACAGTTAGACAAGTACATGTATAGGACAGGTTTGGAGGGATATGGACCAAACGCAGGCAGGTGGGACTAGTGTAGCTGGGACATGTTGGCCGGTGTGGGCACGTTGGGCTGAAGGGCCTATTTCCGTGCTGTGTCACTCTATGGCTTAGGGCTAAGGGAGTCAGGGGGATATGGGGAGAAGGCAGGAACGGGGTACTGATTGGGGATGATCAGCCATGATCACATTGAATGGCGGTGCTGGCTGGAAGGGCCAAACGGCCTACTCCTGCACCTATTGTCTATTGTCTATGACTCTAATTGGAGTTTAGACAGACAGAAAATGCTGGAGTAACGCACTGGGGACAGGCAGCATCTCTGGAGAGAAAGAGTGGGTGACGTTCGGGGTGGAGACCCTTTGTCCACACCTGTCCACGCTGTACCTGGCTGTACAGGTGACATTGAGCTTGTGCCTGTTGCTGTCGCCCTGTGTGTGTGTGTGTGTGTGTGTGTGTGTGTGGTTCAGCGGCGACTGCCCTGGGGACCAGTGGCTGACAAACAGCCGCCTGTTACAGTAACTTCTCTCTGCCCGTTAATGAGCGGCGAGCTTCTCATCGCAGTCTCTCCGGGGTAAACTCGAGGCCGGATCCGCGGCGTCGGGGGAGGCTCCAGCTTTTGTTTTTGCATCTGACACCCCGGGGGGGAGGGGGGTGAGAGAGAAAGAGAGAGAGAGAGAAAGTCAACGCCAGCTGATGCCTCGACCCGGAGAGAGAGAGCGCACACAGACGAGAGTGAGAGGGGAGAGAGGGAGGGAGAGAGAGAGAGGAGAGGAGAGAGGGAAGAGGAGGAGGAGAGAGGACGCACAGAGGAGAGAGAGAGGGGAGCGAACACAGAGGATGGAGTGGCTGAGATCTGAGAGAGGGAGGGAGGAGGACGATTCTCGGGGTGAGAGGCAGAGGAGAGAGGAGAGTGGAGCACATGACGGTGAGAGGGGAGCGGAGACAGAGGAGGGGGAGAGAGAGTGAGGGGGAGCGGGGGAGACCACATGGACCTGTGGCTGGCAAATCTGATCCGGGGACCGGGATCTGAAGGACGATTCTCCGGGTGATCGAAGTGCAGACACCCCGCAAACATGGAGCACATGACGGTGAGAGGAGGGGAGGGAGAGAGGAGAGAGGGGAGAGAGAGGGGGGGGAGGGGGGGGGAGAGAGGGGGAGAGAGAGTGAAAGATAGAAAGGAGGGGGGGGAGAGAGAGGGAGAGAAAGGAGAGGGAGAGGGAAGGAGAGAGGAGAGGAGGGGGAGAGCGGGGGGAGAGAGGAGTTTGAGGGGAGGGGGAGAGAGAGAAGGAGGGAGAGAGGGGGGAGAGAGAGAGGGAGAGGGAGAGAGAGAGAGAGGTAGAGAGAGAGAGAGAGAGAGAGAGAGAGAGAGAGAGAGAGAGAGAGAGAGAGAGAGAGAGAGAGAGAGAGAGAGAGAGAGAGGGAGAGAGAGGGGGAGGGGGAGAGCGGGGAGAGAGAGAGGGGAGAGAGGGGAGACTGGGGAGGAGGTGAGGGGGGGGAGAGAGTGGATGAGGAGGTTTGAGGACGGGGGAGAGAGAAGTGGATGAGGAGGGGAGAGAGGGGGAGAGAGCAGGGGATGAGAAGGGACGAGAACGCAGACAAGAGGGGGTGAGGTCAGGGAGTAAGTGTGAGAAGGGGGGGGAGAGGGGTGGGGGAGTGGGGGGTGAGGAGAGAAGGGGGAGAGAAGGATAAGGGGTGAGAGGGGGCATTGGGGAGTGAGAGCAGGGGGGGAGGGGGCAGAAGGGGTGAGGAGGGGAGAGAGAAGGGGGGAGAGCAGAGGGTGTGGAGTGAGTGGGAGAGGGGTGAGGAGGGGAAGAGAGGGTGAGGGGAGTGAGAGGGGGGTGATTGTGAGCAATTTTGGGCACCGTATCTGAGGAAGGATGTGCTGGCTCTGGAGAGGGTCCAGAGGAGGTTTACAAGAATGATCCCAGGAATGAGTGGGTTAACCTACAATAATAGACAACAGACAATAGGTGCAGGAGGAGGCCATTCGGCCCTTCGAGCCAGCACTGCCATTCAATGTGATCATGGCTGATCATCCCCAATCAGTGCCCCATTCCTGCCTTCTCCCCATATCCCCTGACTTCGCTATTTAATGAGTGTTTGTCGGCACTGGGCCTGTACCCGCTGGAGTTTAGAAGAATGAGGGGGTACCTCATTGAAACGGACAGAATAGTGAAAGGCCTGGATAGAGTGGATGTGGAGAGGATGTTTCCACTAGTGGGAGAGTCCAGGACCAGAGGGCACAGCCTCAGAATTAAAGGACGTTCCTTTAGGAAGCAGATGAGGAGGAATTTCTTTAGTCAGAGGGTGGTGAATCTGTGGAATTCTTTGCCACAGACGGCTGTGGAGGCCACAAGTCAGTGGATGTTTAGGCAGAGATAGATCGATTCTTGATTAGTACGGGTGTCAGGGGTTATGGGGAGGAGGCAGGAGAATGGGGTTAGGAGGGAGAGATAGATCAGCCATGATTGAATGACTTATCTGTTTGCAAGGTCATAAAGATAGTGGAGTCAGGGGATATGGAGAGAAGGCAGGAACGGTGTACTGATTGTGGATGATCAGCCATGATCACATTGAATGGCAGTGCTGACTCGAAGGGCTGAATGGCCTACTCCTGCACCTATTGTCTATTGTCTATGTGATAGGAGAATTAGGCCATTCGACCCATCAAGTCTACTCCGCCATTCAATCATGGCTGGTCTATTTCTCCCTCCTAACCCCATTCTCCTGCCATCCATCTCCCCATAACCTCTGACACCTGTACTGATCAAGCATCTCCACACTAAAATATCCACTGGCATGGTCTCCACAGCCATCTGTGACAAAGAATTCATGGAGTGATACAGCGTGGAAACAGGCCCTTCGGCCCAACTTGCCCAACATGCCCCATCTACACTAGTCCCACCTGCCCGCATTTGGCCCATATCCCTCTAATCCTGTCCTAGCCATGGCTCGATGGGCCGAATGGTCTAATTGGTGAATCTGTGGAATTCATTGCCACAGACGGCTATGGAGGCCAAGTCAGTGGATATTCTTAAGGCGGAGATAGATAGATTTTGATCAGTACGGGTGTCAGGGGTTATGGGGACAAGGCAGGAGAATGGGGTTAGGAGGGAAAGATAGATCAGCCATGATAGAATGTAGACTCACAGAGACTCACAGTGTGGAAACAGGCCCTTCGGCCCATCTATCCCACGTCAACCATCATGCCCCATCTACACTAGTCCCACCTGCCTGCGTTTAGTCCGTATCCTTCTAAACCTGTCCTATCCGTGTACCTGTCTAACTGTTTCTTAAACGTTGGGACAGTCCCAGCCTCAACTACCTCCTCCGGCAGCTCGTTCCATACACCCACCACCCTCTGTGTGAAAACGTTACCCCTCAGGTTCCTATTAAATCTTTTCCCTCTGACCTTATGATACGCTACGATAGAACTTTATTGATCCCAGGAGGAAAATTGATCCGCCAACAATCATACAAACACCAGATACATGAAACATGAAATTATAATGACGAATGGAAAGGATGGGGGGGGTGGGGGGGGTGGGGTGGGGGTGGGGGGGTGGGGGGGGGGGGGGGGGGGGGGGGGGGAGGAATAGTCAGTCTCAGTCTCAGTCTCAGTCACCCGAACGTCACCCATTCCTTCTCTCCAGAGATGCTGCCTGTCCCCAGTGCATTACTCCAGCATTTTTTGTCTGTCTAAACTCCAATTAGAGTCATAGCAACATAGACAATAGGTGCAGGAGTAGGCCATTCGGCCCTTCCAGCCAGCACCGCCATTCAATGTGATCATGGTTGATCATCCCCAATCAGTACCCCGTTCCTGCCTTCTCCCCATATCCCCTGACTCCGCTATCTTTAAGAGCCCTATCCAGCTCTCTCTTGAAAGCATCCAGAGAACCGGCCTCCACCGCCCTCTGAGGCAGAGAATTCCACAAACTCACAACTCTCTGTGAGAAAAAGTATTTCCCCGTCTCCGTTCTAAATGGCTTACCCCTTATTCTTAAACTGTGTGGCCCCTGGTTCTAGACCCCCCCCTCCCCCTAACAGCGGGAACATGTTTCCTGCCTCTAGCGTGTCCAAACCCTTAATAATCTTAGTGTTCAAGAAGGAACTGCAGGTGCTGGAAAATCGAAGGTACACAAACAATCTGGAGAAACTCAGCGGGTGCAGCAGCATGTATGGAGCGAAGGAAATAGGCGACCTTTCGGGTCGAAACGTTGCCTATTTCATTCGCTCCATAGATGCTGCTGCACCCGCTGAGTTTCTCCAGATTGTTTGTGTATCTTAATAATCTTAAATGTTTCAATAAGATCAACGTGTTCAGCCAGTGAGTTTTGATTCCCCTGCTCTGGGTAAAAAACTCTGCATTCACCCATCCTATCCAGGATGATGGGCCGAATGGCCTGGCTCTGTCTCCTGGGACAAGTGACCATGTTTTATCCCCGTCTGCAGGAGGACAACTGGCGGGAGATCGCCGGGAAGAAGATGAAGTTCCCGCCCAGCCTGATCGGGGCGATCTACGACGGGAACGTGGCCAAGATCTACAAGTTGCTGCAGACCAGCGACGGCATCTTGCGCCAACTGGACGACACGGAGGACCGGTCGTGGCGGGAGGCCCTCAACCTGGCCATCAGGATGAGCAACGAGGAGATCATCGTGGCGCTGCTGGGCTGCGTCAAGTTTGACTTCCGCCAGATCCACGAGGCCCTGCTGGTGGCGGTGGACATGAACCTGATCAACGTGGTCAAGCTGCTGCTGGAACGCCTCGACCAGCAGAAGGGAACCAGCCACAACAAGGTGGACATCATGTCCTTCTCCCTGGCCCTCTTCGACCACTCCATCGACAGCTCCCGCTTCGCCCCCGGGGTCACCCCGCTCACCCTGGCCAGCCAGAAGGACCTCTTTGAGATCGTGGACCTCCTGATGAAGAAAGGCCACTCCATCCCCAACCCGCACAAGATCTCCTGCTCCTGCCCCGAGTGTCTGAACGGGAGGCAGTACGACATGCTGAAGTTCTCCCTCTCCCGCATGAACACCTACAAGGGGCTGGCCAGCAAACCTTACCTAGCCATCGCCAACGAGGATGCCATGCTCAGCGCCTTCAAGCTCAGCCGTGAGCTCAAGCAGCTCTCCAAGAAGGAGCCAGAGTTCAAGGTGAGTGGCGGCCACAGAGAGAGAGGCCCAGAGTGTTCCATAGAGTTCCATAGAGTTCCAGAAGTTCTAGAGAGTTCCATAGTTCCAGAGAGTTCCAGAGCTTCCAGAGTGTTCCATAGTTCCAAAGAGTTCCAGAGAGGTCCATAGTTCCAGAGAGTTCCAGAGCTTCCAGAATGTTCCATAGTTCCAGATAGTTCCAGAAGTTCCAGTGAGCTCCAGAAGTTCCAGTTCCAGTGAGTTCCATAGAGTTCCAGAGTGTTCCAGAAGTTCCAGAGAGTTCCAGAAGTTCCAGAGAGTTCCAGAGTTCTAGAGAGTTCCAGAGAGTTCTAGAAAGTTCCAGAGAGTTCCAGAGAGTTCCAGAAGTTCCAGAAGTGCCAGAGAGTTCCAGAAGTTCCAGTGAGTTCCAGAGAGTTCCAGGTTCTAGAGAGTTCCAGAGAGTTCCAGAGAGTTCCAGAGGTGCCAGAGAGTTCCATAGAGTCCCAGAAGTTCCAGATAGTTCCATAGAGTTCCAGAAGTTCCAGAGAGTTCCAGAAATTCCAGAGAGTTCCAGGTTCTAGAGAGTTCCAGAGAGCTCCAGAAGTTCCAGAGAGTTCCATAGAGTTCCAGAAGTTCCAGAGAGTTCCAGGGAGTTCCAGAAGTTCTAGAGAGGCCCAGAGAGTTCCACAAAGAGAGTTCCAGAGAGTCAGCACCGCCATTCAATGTGATCATGGCTGATCATCCCCAATCAGTACCCCGTTCCTGCCTTCTCCCCATATCCCCTGACTCCGCTAACTTTAAGAGCCCTATCTAGCTCTCTTTTTTTGAACATATCCAGAGAACCGGCCTCCACTGCCCTATGTAGCAGAGAATTCCACAGACTCACAACTCTCTGTGTGAAAAAGTGTTTCCTCATCTCCGTTCTAAATGGCCTACCCCTTATTCTTAAACTGTGGCCCCTGGTTCTGGACTCCCCCAACATCGGGAACATGTTTCCTGCCTCCAGCGTGTCCAGACTCTTAACAATCTTATATGTTTCAATGAGATATCCTCTCATCCTTCTAAACTCCAGAGTGTACAAGCCCAGCCGCTTCATTCTCTCAGCACATGACAGTCCCGCCATCCCGGGAATTAACCTTGTAAACCTACGCTGCACTCCCACAATGGCAAGAATGCCCTTCCTCAAATTAGGGAACCAAAACTGCACACAATACTCCAGGTGTGGTCTCACTAGGGCCCTGTACAACTGCAAAAGGACCTCTTTGCTCCTATACTCACCTCCTCTTGTTATAAAGGCCAACATGCCATTTGCTTTCTTCACTGCCTGCTGTACCTGCATGCTTACTTTCATTGACATTTCGGGTCGAGATCCTTTCAGTCTGAAGGGTCTCGACCCGAAGCGTCGCCCATTCCTTCCCTCCAGAGATGCTGCCTGTCCCGCGCAGCTACTCCAACATTTTGTGCCTAACTTTGGTTTAATCCAGCATCTGCAGTTCCTTCCGACAACATCCCAACTTTCTGTCCTGGGCCTCCTCCGTTGTCAGAGTGAGGGCAAATGCAAATTGGAGGAACAACATCTCATATTTCACTTGGGCAGCTTACACCCCAGCTGTATGAATATTGATTTCTCTAACTTCACGTAACCCTTGCATCCCCTCCCTCTCCATCCCTCCCACACCCAAGTCATTCTGGCTTCAAAGTCATCTTGTTGAGTTTCATTGTCGGTAACTGGTTTTCATCTAGTCCCACAGCTAACAATGGCCTGTTTACATTATCATCGATACTTCTTAACAGATCTTTCATTCATTTGCTCTGCATCTCTCTATATCACTGCTCCCGTAGATATCTCTAGTTTCCCTCTCCCCTGACTCTGTCTGAAGAAGGGTCTCAACCCAAAACGTCACCCATTCCTTCTCTCCAGAGATGCTGCCTGTCCCATTGAGTTACTCCAGCATTTTGTGTCTGTCTTCGGTTTAAACCAGAATCTGCACTTCCTTCCAACACATCCCAACTTCTATATTCAATACCCTGACTGATGAAGCCCAATGTGCAGAAAGACGTCTTGACTGTGGAATTCTCTGCCCCAGAGGGCGGTGGAGGCAGGTTCTCTGGATGCTTTCAAGAGAGAGCTAGATAGGGCTCTTAAGGATAGCGGAGTCAGGGGATATGGGGAGAAGGCAGGAACGGGGTACTGATTGGGGATGATCAGCCATGATCACATTGAAATGGCGGTGCTGGTTCGTAGGGCCGAATGGCCTACTCCTGCACCTATTGTCTATTGTCCATTCTATCTACCTGGACTCCACCTTCAAGGAACCATGCACCAGTACTCCTAGATCCCTCTGTTCTACAACACTACCCAGAGCCCCGCCATTCATCTGTGCTGCCCAGATTTGACTTCACAAAATACCATAGAGGGAGTACAGAGAAGGTTCACCAGACTGATTCCTGGAATGTCAGGACTTTCATATGAAGAAAGACTGGATAGACTCGGCTTGTACTCACTAGAATTTAGAAGATTGAGGGGGGATCTTATGGAAACCTACAAAATTCTTAAAGGGTTGGACAGGCTAGATGCAGGAAGATTGTTCCCGATGTTGGCGAAGTCCAGAACTAGGGGTCACAGTTTAAGGATAAGAGGGAAGTCTTCTAGGACCGAGATGAGAACATCATTTTTTACACAGAGAGTGGTGAATCTGTGGAATTCTCTGCCACAGAATGTAGTTGAGGCCAGTTCATTGGCTATATTTAAGAGGGAGTTAGATGTGGCCCTTGTGGCTAAAGGGATCAGGGTGTATGGAGAGAAGGCAGGTACAGGATACTGAGTTGGGATACTGTCAACCATGATCATATTGAATGGCGGTGCAGGCTCGAAGGGCCGAATGGCCTACTCCTGCACCTATTGTCTATGTTTACTATGTTTCTATATCTCCATTAACCATTCCTCAGCCCGCTTGTCCAACTAATCAAGATCCTGTTGTAATATTTGATAACCTTCTTCTCTGTATACAATAAAACCCACACTAGTGTCTTCTGTCAACTTGCTAACTTGTGCGTTCTCATCCCAATCATTGATAGAAAATCACAAACAGGCATGGGCCCAGCACTAAACCCTGAGGCACACCACTAGACACAGGTAGACAAAAATGCTGGAGAAACTCAGCGGGTGAGGCAGCATCTATGGAGCGAAGGAATAGGTGACGTTTCGGGTCGAGACCCTTCTTCAGACTAGTCTTCACCACTAGTCACATGTCTCCAGTCCAAAAGCCAACCTTCCACCGTGTTCAAAGGTTCATATTCATAAGTGATAGGAGCAGAATTAGACCATTCGGCCCATCAAGCCTACTCCACCATTCAATCATGGCTGATCTATCTCTCCCCTGTAACTCCATTCTCCCCATAACCTCTGACACCACGTACTAATCAAGAATCTATCTATCTTTGCCTCAAAAATATCCACTGACTTGGCCTCCACAGCCGTCTGTGGCAAAGAATTCCACAGATTCACCACCCTCTGATGGAAGAAATTTCTCCTCATCTCCTTCCTAAAGGAATGTCCTTTAATTCTGAGGTTTTGACCTCTAGTCCTCGACTCTCCCACTAGTGGAAATATCATCCAATTCTCAAAAAGCAATTCTCTACCCAGTCGGATATCTCTGCCTTGCTCCAACCTTCCAGAATAGCCTACCATGCGGAACCTTGTTGAATGTCTTGTTGAAGTCCGTATAGTCCACATCTACAGACTTGGCCTCATCAACATTTGGTTACTACTTCAGGAAATGCAATCAGATTTAGTTTAGTTTAGTTTGGTTTAGAGATACAGCGCAGAAACAGGCCCTACGGCCCATGGAGTCCGCGCCGACCAGCGATCCCCGCACACTAACACTATCCTACACACACACTGGGGACAATATATATTTGCACCAAGCCAATTAACCTACAAACCTGTACGCCTTTGGAGTGTGGGAGGAAACCGGAGCACCCGGAGAAAACCCACGCAGTCACGGGGAGAACATACGAACTCCGTACAGACAGCACCCGTAGTCAGGATTGAACTGGGAGGCAGCAACTCTACCGTTGCGCCATTGTGTTCAGTTCAGTTTAGTTTATTGTCACGTGTACCGAGGTACAGTGAAAAGCTTTTGTTGCATGCTAACCAGTCAGCGGAAAGACAATACATGATTACAATCGAGCCGTTTCACAGTGTACAGATACATGATAAAGGGAATAATGTTTAGCGCAAGGTAAAGCCAGCAAAGTCCGATCAAAGATAGTCCGAGGGTCACCAATGAGGTAGATAGTAGTTCAGCACCGCTCTCTGGTTGTGGTGGGATGGTTCAGTTGCCTGATAACAGCCGGGAAGAAACTGTCCCTGAATCTGGAGGTGTGCGTTTTCACACTTCTGTACCTCTTGCCCGATGTGGAGAGGAGAGAAGAGGGAGTGACTGGGGGCGAGACTGGTCCTTGATGATGCTGCTGGCCTTGCCGAGGCAGCGTGAGGTGTAGATGTAGTCAATGGAAGGGAGATTGGATTGTGCGATGGTCTGGGCTGCGTCCACAATTCACTGCAATTATTTGCGGTCTTGGATGGAGCTGTTCCCAAACCGTGCTGAGATGCATCCTGATAAAATGCTCTCGACGGCGCATCTGTAGAAGTTGGTGAGAGTTGTAGGGGACATGCAGAACTTCCTAAACCATCTAAGGAAGTGGAGGCGTTGATGTGTTTACTTGGTCGTTGCTTTAAGGAGAAGTTGTTGGTGATATTGACTTTGAGGTATTTGAAGTCTCTTCTCCGGGACAGGATGGAGGGTTTGGTTTTGGTCGGAAGATGTGAAAATCCTTCAAAGAGGCAATCTGGACCAGGGAGTCCTCATCTTCGCCTGTCACAATGCACTGTGGGGAAGATGCTGGAGTCAATTATAAAAGATGAGGTAGCCGCACATTTGGATAGCAGTAACAGGATCGGTCCGAGTCCGCATGGATTTACGAAGGGGAAATCATGATTGACTAATCTTCTGGAATTTTTTGAGGCTGTAACTAGGAAAATGGACAAACGGAGAGCCAGTGGATGTAGTGTACCTGGACTTTCAGAAAGCCTTTGATAAGGTCCCACATAGGAGATTAGTAGGCAAAATTAGGGCACATGGTATTGGGGGTAGAGTGCTGACATGGATAGAACATTGGTTGGCAGACAGGAAACAAAGAGTAGGGATTACCGGGTCCCTTTCACAATGGCGGGCAGTGACTAGTGGGGTACCGCAAGGCTCAGTGCTGGGACCCCAGTTATTTACAATATATATTAATGATTTGGACGAGGGAATTGAATGCATCATCTCCAAGTTTGCGGATGACACGAAGCTGGGGGGCAGTGTTAGGTGTGAGGAGGATGCTAGGAGGCTGCAAGGTGACTTGGATAGGCTGGGTGAGTGGGCAAAATGCATGGCAGATGCAGTATAATGTGGATAAATGTGAGGTTATCCACTTTGGTGGCAAAAACAGGAAAGGAGACTATTATCTGAATGGTGGCCGATTAGGAAAATGGGAGATGCAACGAGACCTGGGTGTCATGGTACACCAGTCATTGAAAGTAGGCATGCAGGTGCAGCAGGCAGTGAAGAAAGCGTATGATATGTTAGCATTCATAGCAAAAGGATTTGAGTATAAGAGCAGGGAGGTTTTACTGCAGTTGTACAGGGTCTTGGTGAGACCACACCTGGAGTATTGCGTACAGTTTTGGTCTCCTAATCTGAGGAAAGACATTCTTGCCATAGAGGGAGTACAGAGAAGGTTCACCAGACTGATTCCTGGGATGTCAGGACTTTCATATGAAGAAAGACTGGATAGACTCGACTTGTACTCGCTAGAATTTAGGAGATTGAGGGGGGATCTTATGGAAACTTACAAAATTCTTAAGGGGTTGGACAGGCTAGATGCAGGAAGATTGTTCCCGATGTTGGGGAAGTCCAGAACAAGGGGTCACAGTTTAAGGATAAGGGGGAAGTCTTTTAGGACCGAGATGAGAAAAACATTTTTTACACAGAGAGTGGTGAATCTGTGGAATTCTCTGCCACAGAAGGTAGTTGAGGCCACAGTTCATTGACTATATTTAAGAGGGAGTTAGATGTAGCCCTTGTGGCTAAGGGGATCAGGGGGTATGGAGAGAAGGCAGGGATGGGTATACTGAGTTGGATGATCAGCCATGATCATATTGAAAGGCGGTGCAGGCTCGAAGGGCCGAATGGCCAACTCCTGCACCTATTGTTTACGTTGCTATGTTACAATGAGTCAAGCCTGCTGGGTCCACAACTAGCATCTCATAACATTTAATAATGGTGGATGTTAATCTCTGTCTCTTGGTTCTTGGTCCTCCAAAATATTCCAAATGGAATTTAAACTGGAGGTGGTGGAGGGAGGACTTAATCCAGAAAGGGTTATTGGGAAGAAAGAGCTACTTTAAATTTAGTTGCATCTGGTTGGGTAACTATAGTTGGGTGGAGATTATTCCATGCTTTAATTGTGCGGGGGAAGAACGAATTGCTGTACACATCTGTCTTTGTAGCTGGGATCACAAATTGGATCGAATGCCCTCGTCTGCTCCTAATTGGTTTGGGTTTGGTGTAGGTCTTGTAGTCTACGTCGAGCTGAGCATTTTAACATTTTGTAAAAATAGGTCAAACGGTGAGCTTCACGTGTGTCTTGGAGAGGGTTCCACCCCGACCAGAGAATTCAGAAGTTTGGTGACACTCGCTTCTCTCTCATTGGTGTTAGTAACAAATCGAGCTGCCTGTCTATGGACACGTTCGATGGGAGAAATGTTTTTATTGGTGTCTGGGTCCTATGCTGCAACTGCTTGGTCCAAATGAGGTCTAACGAGGGTGTATGTGTGTGTTCTCCTTGACGGAAGTTGAACAATGATGAAAGTTTCGCCTCAGAAAGTTTAGGACACCTGTTGCTTTCACCGTTGCATGATGAGTCTGACCATTCTGCAATTTGATGCCAAGATACTTGGTTGGTTTGGATTGTTCAAGGGTGGCACCAAGTATATTGTAAGATGTTTCGCCTGGATTCCTCTTTCTGGTGACAAGCATGGTCTCTCTACCACCCCCTCCCCCCCTCCTCTCCTCCTCCCCCCTCCCCAGCCGGAGTACCTGAGCCTGGAGGAGCTGTGTGAGGACCTGGCAGTGGAGCTGCTGAGCATGTGCAGGAACCAGAGCGAGGTGAACGCCATCCTGAACGACAGCGGGGAAGACGTGGAACAGGAGGAGGGCGAGGATGCACAGGCGTTCGAGGAAGGGATCCCCAACCTGGCCCGGCTGCGGCTGGCTGTCAACTACAACCAGAAGCGGGTCAGACCTGGGATAGACCAGGGTGGGGGTGGGGGGCTCCTGTAAAACCCTTCTGTGTCTCTCACTCTTAGACTTATAGACTTAGATCCTTTATTTGTTGCCTGTGCAGCCACACATATAATAATAAATAACAAAACACACAATAAACCCAAATTAACCTCCACCATAGTAACTCTCTCACTCAGTTCTGCAACTTCCATCCCTCCCTCTCTCCCCCTCCACCTCGCCCCCTCTCCCCCCTTCTTTCAGTTATCTTTCGACCCATAGCACGTAAACAGGCCCTTCGGCCCATCGACTCCATGCTTTCATTCATTAGAAACATAGAAAATAGGTCCATCGGCCCAGCACCTCCATTCATTGTGATCCTGGCTGATCGTCCCCTATCAATAACCCGTGCCTGCCTTCTCCCCATATCCCTTGACTCCACTAGCCCCTAGAGCTCTATCTAACTCTCTCTTAAATCCATCCAGTGACTTGGCCTCCACTGCCCTCTGTGGCAGGGAATTCCACAAATTCACAACTCTCTGGGTGAAAAGTCTTCAATGGCCTTATGGCCCCCCTTTATTCTAAGACTGTGGCCCCTGGTTCTGGACTCGCCCACATTGGGAACATTTTTCCTGCATCTAGCCTGTCCAGTCCTGTTATTGTTCCATATCTCTCCTTTCCCTCTCCCCTGACTCCCAGTCTGAAGAAGGGTCTCGGCCCCTGAAACGTCACCCATTCCTTCTCTCCAGAGATGCTGCCTGTCCCGCTGAGTTACTCCAGCACTTTGTGTCTACCTTTGGTGTAAACCAGCGCTTGCAGTTCCTTCCCACACAGGTCCGGGCCGACCATGGATCACCCATTCATCTAGTTCTCCGATATCCCACTTCCACACTCTCCCTTTCTCTCTCTCTCCCCCTCACTTCATCCTCTCCCCCCGTCTCTCTGCCCCCTCTCCCCCTCCCCCAGTTTATGGTGCACCCCCACTCTCTCTAACTCTCCCCTCAATTTGTGCCCCCCCTCTAACAATAACTCTCACCCCCCCCCCCCCCCCACTAACTGGGACCCCCCCTCTCTAAAACACTCCTGTTCCCCTCTCCCAACCCCCCCCCCCCCATATCTGGCACCCCCCTCTCTCCCTGCCCCCGCCCACACTGACACTGTCTCCTCACCCCCCCCCCCTCCTCTGTAACCCTCTCTAGCGTTCTCTACCTCTCTGCCCCCCAATGTATGCCCCCCTTCTCCCCCCTCTCTCCCCTTCTCTCCCCCCCTCCTCCTCTCTCCCCCCCTCTCTCCTCTCTCTCTCTCTCCCCCCCTCTCTCCCCCTCCCTCTCTCTTCTTTTCTCTCTGTCTCCCTCTCCTCCTCTTCCTCCCCTTCTTCTCTCCCCTCTTCTCTCTCCCTCTTCCCTCTTGTCTTCCCTCCCCTCTTCTCTACCTCCCTTCCCTCCTCTCTTCCCTCCCCCTCTCCTCCCCCTCTCCCCCTCTCTCTCCCCTCTCGTTCCCCCTCACCACTTGTACTGGACCCTCTGAAATTTATTCTCCAGCAGCCTACCCCCTCTCTCCCTCTCACCCACACACTTCTCTCTTTATTCACCCACATCTCTCTCTCCCCCTCTCTCCCCTTCTCTCTCCGCTCTCTCTCTCTCCCCCTCCCCCCACTGTCTCCCCCCCCTCTCTCTCCTCTCTCTGTGCTCCCTCCCCCCAGTTTGTGGCGCACCCCATCTGCCAGCAGGTGTTGACATCTATCTGGTGCGGGAAGTTGATGGTGGCGGGGATCCCCGCACCGTGTGTGGATCATCTTCGTCTCCAGCTCCCTCTTCTTTCACCATGCCCATCCTCAGCGTGGTCTACTGGCTGGCACCCCCCGATCCAAGGTCAGCACTATGGGGGGAGAGGAGGGAGGAGGGGAGAGAGGGGTGGGGGAGGGGAGGGAGGTAGAGGGGTAGAGGTGGGATAAGGGGGGGGGAGGGGGAGGGGAGAGGGGGGGGGGGGGGGGGGGGGGGGGGGGGTGAGGGGGGGGGGGAGAGTGGGGGGTGGAGGAGGGGAGAGAGGGGGGGAGGGGGGAGGGAGACAAAGGGGGAGAGAGAGAAGAGGAGAGAGGGGCGGGGGAGAGGGGGTGGAGAGAGAGGCGGAGAGAGAGAGGGAGAGAGAGAGAGGTAGCGAGGGGGAGAGAAGGGGAGAGGGGGAGAGAAGGGGGCATACATTTGGGGGGCAGAGAGAGTAGAGAACGTTAGAGAGGGTTACAGAGGAGGAAAGAAGGGGAGGGGGAGGGGGGGCAGGGGTGGAGAGAGGGGCCTGGCATTGCAAGGTCAGCCTGATGGGGGGGGTGGGGGGGGCAATGGGGGAGAGACAGGAGGAGGGGTGGGGGGAGATGTGTACCCCTGACCCTCTTCTCCCCAGGTGGGTCAGGTGCCCGTGATGGAGGGGGTGGGGGAGGGGTTGTGAGGAGTTGGAGGGGGGGGTGTGGATGGGGCGAGGGGGTGATGGGGCGAGGGGGGTTTTTGAGGATTTCTCCCCCCTGATTCCCTCTCCCCCCCCCCCCCCACCCCCTCCCCAGGTGGGGCAAATGGTGCGTACGCCGGTGATCAAGTTCCTCCTGCACTCCTCCTCCTACATCTGGTTCCTGGTGCTGCTGCTGGTGGAGTCCATCGTTGCCCAGCAGTTCCGCGATGTCGCCTCGTCACGCAACCAGCCCATCTACCACAACTCCTTGCACATGATCTGGGTGGTGGGTAAGTCACGCCACACGCCACACGCCACACGCAACTCGGCCTGTCCCGAGGGAGGGGGAAGAACAAACAGGGACTCGGTGCCCTTGATGTGGTGACTATTGGCATACCTTGCTGGTTTAGACAATAGACAATAGGTGCAGGAGGAGGCCATTCGGCCCTTCTAGCCAGCACCGCCATTCAATGCGATCATGGCTGATCATCCCCAATCAGTATACCCCATTCCTGCCGTCTCCCCATATCCCCTGACTCCGCTATCTTTAAGAGCCCTATCTAGCTCTTTCTTGAAAGCATCCAGAGAACCGGCCTCCACCGCCCTCTGAGGCAGAGAATTCCACAGACTCACCACTCTCCGTGAGAAAAAGTGTTTCCTCGTCTCCGTTCTAAATGGCTTACCACTTATTCTTAAACTGTGTGGCCCCTGGTTCTGGACTTCCCCAACATCGGGAACATTTTTCCTGCCTCTAGCGTGTCCAAACACTTAACAATCTTATATGTTTCAATAAGATCCCCTCTCATCCTTCTAAACTCCAGAGTGTACAAGCCCAGCCGCTCCATTCTCTCAGCACATGACAGTCCCGCCATCCAGGGAATTAACCTTGTAAACTGAAGATTGACACAAAAAGCTGGAGTTAGGGGCCTATCCCACTGAGGCAATCCCTCAGGAGACTGCCTGCAACTAGGCTGGTGCCATATGGTTGCCGGGGTGTTGCCGGCATGGTCGTGAGCAATTTAATCAGTCGCCTAAAGGATCGTGGCGTTTTTCTGGTCGCTGCGAGATTTTGAAATGGACAAAACGTTTCGGCAACAGCGTAGACCGTGGGCTTGTGGTAGCTTGTCTTCTCCTGACGTAGGTTGCCCTAGGTTGCCGCCAGGCTGACGTAGGCTGTTGCCGGGGCCGGCTTCGGTGAGTTCCATTGCCCTAGTACCTTGCAGTCGCCTGAAAAATCTCCTAAGTGGGACAGGCCCTTAGCTCATTGGGACAGGCAGCATCTCTGTAGAGAAGGAATGGGTGACGTTTCAGGTCTACAGTCTGAGGAAGGGTCTCGACCCGAAACGTCACCCATTCCTTCTCTCCAGAGATGCTGCCTGTCCCGCTGAGTTACTCCAGCTTTTTTGTGTCCATACTGTTGTAGACTATAGGACATGGAACATGCAACATAGGACTAGGGCCAGAGCTGCACGCAACGCTCCAAATGCGTCCTGGCCTTAGTCCGAGAAAGCTGCTTCGTGACTTTGTGACCCTTGCGCTCATAGCCGAATCCTCAACGCCTCCTTTACCGCCCCGTCTATTGTGTTGCTGCTGTTGGTGAGCTATGAACATGGACTGCAAGATCCCTCTGTCCATCAATGGTGTTAAAGGTCTCGCCATTCATGGTTCAACCTCCCAAAGAGCAACGCCCCACATCTGTACAAGCAAGGAAGTGCAGATACAGGTTTAACCATCACACAAACCAACCTCCCTTCCATTAGTGCTAACGGCATCAAGGGATATGGGGAGAAGGCAGGAACGGGGTACTGATTGGGGATGATCAGCCATGATCACATTGAATGGCGGTGCTGGCTCGAAGGGCCGAATGGCCTCCTACTGCACCTATTGTCTATTACACTAAACGAAACCAAGAAACATACAGAGTGCTGGAGTAACTCAGCGGGTCAGGCATCATCTGTGGAGAACATGGATAAGTGACGTTTCGGGGCAAGACCCTTCTTCAGTCCAAAGACTTCTTCAGTCTGAAGAAGGGTCACAACCCTAAAAACGTCACTCATTCCTTCTCTCCAGAGATGTTGCCTGTCCCACTGAGTTACTGCAGCATTTTGTGTCTATCTAGGAGTATTATGTTCAGTTGTGGGCACCACACCCCCCAGCGCCCAACCTAACCCTTTCTGTCCGTGTGTGTGAAGGATATTTCTGGTATGAGTGTAAGGAGGTGTGGATCGAGGGGCTGCGCAGTTACCTGCTGGACTGGTGGAACTTTCTAGACATCGTGATCCTCAGCATGTACCTGGCATCCTTTGCCCTCCGCATTGTCATCTTCCTCAGCGGCCAGCTGTACTGCAGCAACGACATGGACTCCTACTACTGCCAATACTACACCACCGCTGGTCAGTGGCATCTGGGGAGAACCCCCCCCCCCCTCACACCCCCCCCCCTCACCCCCCTCCCCTCACCCCCCCCCCTCCCCCCCCACCCCCCCCCCTTCCCCTCCCACCCCCCCTCACCCCCCCCCCCCCCCCCCTCACCCCCCCCTCCCCTCACACCCCCCCCTCCCCTCACCCCCCTCCCCTCACACACCCCCCCCCCTCACCCCCTCACCCACCCCCCTCCCCTCACCCCCCCCTCCCCTCCCCCACCCTCCCCCCCCCCACCTTTCCCCACCCACCCTCCCCCCCCCCCCCCACCCCCCCTCCCCCTCACCCTCCCCCCCTCCTTTCACACCCCCCTCCCCCCACCCACCCCCCCCCCCTCCCCCTCCCCTCACCCCCCCCCCCCCTCACCCCACCTCACCCTCCCTCCCCTCACCCACCCCCCCTCCCCTCACCCCCCCCTCCCCTCACCCCCCTCCCTCACACCCCCCCCCCCTCCCCTCACACCCCCCTCCCCTCCCCCCCCTCCCCCCCCCTCCCCCTCCCACCACCTCCCCTCACCCTCCCCCCCCCTTCCCCTCACAACCCCCCCTCCTCACACCCCCCCCCTCCCCTCACCCCCCCTCCCCCCCCCTCCCCTCACCTCCCCTCCACCCCCCCCCCCTCCCCTCACCCCCCCCCCCACACACCCCCACCCTCACCCCCCCCTCCCCTCACCCCCCTCCCCTCACCCCCCCCCCCCACACCCCCCCCCCTCCCCTCACCCCCCCCTCCTCTCACACCCCCCCCTCCCCTCCTCCCCCCCTCCCTCACCCTCCCACCCCCCACCCCTCCCCTCACCCCCCCCCTCCCCTCACACCCCCCCCCCCTCCCCCCCTCTCCCCTCACCCTCCCCCCCCTCCCCCCCCCTCCCCTCAACACCCCCCCCCCTCCCCACAACCCCCCACCCCTCCCCTCACCACCCCTCCCCTCTCCCCACCCCCTCCCCCTCCTCACCCCCCCCCTCCCCTCACACCCCCCCTCACCCCCCCTCCCATCACCCCCCCCCCTCCCCCCCCCTCCTCCCCCACCTCCCCCCCTCAACCCCCCCTCCCTCCCTCCACCCCCACCCCCCCCCCCCCTCTCCCCCCCCACCCCCCCCCCCCCCCCCCCCCCCCCCCGCCCCCCCACCCCCCCCCCTCCCCTCCCCCCCCCTCCCCACCCCCCCCCCCCCCCCCCCCCCCCCCCCCTTCCCCCCCCCCCCCCCCCCCCCCTCCCCCCCCCCCCCCCCTCCCCCCCCCCCTCCCCCCCCCCCCCCCCCCCCCCCTCCCCCCCCCCCCCCCCCCCCCCCCCTGCCCGCCCCCTCTTCCCCCCCCCCCCCCCCCGGCCGCCCCCTCCCCCACCCCCCCCCCCACCCCCCCCCCCTCCCCTACACCCCCCCCCTCCCACCCCCCCTCCCTCCCCTCACCCCCCCCTCCCTCACACCCCCCCTCCTCTCACAACCCCCCCCTCCCCCTCCCCCCCCCTCCCCTCCCCCCCCCTCCCCCCTTCCCCCCTTCCCTCTCCCCCCCCCCTCCCCCTCCCCCCCCTTCTCCCCCCCCCCCCTCCCCTCCCCCCCCCCCCCCCCCCCCCCCTCCCCCCCCCCCCCCCTCTCACACCCCCCTCCCCTCACCCCCCCCCTCAACCCCCCCCCCCACTCCTCCCCTCCCCTCAACCCCCCTCCCCTCACCCCCCCTCTCCCTCCCACCCCCCCCCCCCCCTCACCCCCCTCCCCACCCCCCCCTCACCCCCTCCCCCCACCCTCCCCCTCCCCCCCCTCACACCCCCCCCCCTCCCCACAACCCCCCCTCCCCCTCAACACCCCCCTCCCCTCCCCCCCCTCCCCTCACCCCCCCCCCCTCACCCCCCTCCCCTCACCCCCCCCCCCCCCCCCCCCCCCCCCCCCCCCCCCCCCCCCCCCCCCCCCTCCCCCCCCCCCCCCCCCCCCCCCCACTCCCCCCCCCACCCCCCCACCCCCCCCCTCCCCTCACCCCCCCCCCCCCCCTCCCCTCACACCCCCCCTCACACCCTCCCCTCACCCCCCCCTCCCCTCACCCCCCCCCCCCTCCCCTCACCCCCCCCTCACCCCCCTCCCCTCACACCCCCCTCCCCCTCATCCCCCCCTCATACCCCTTCCCCTCACTCCCCCCCCCCCCTCCCCCCCCCCCCCCCCCCCCCCCACACCCCCCCTCCCCTCACCCCCCCCTCCCACCCCCCTCCCCTCCCCTCCCACCCCCCCCCTCACCCCCCCCTCCCCTCCCCCCCCCTCACATCCCCCCTCCCCCCTCACTCCCCCCCTCCCCTCCCCTCACCCCCTCCCTCCCCCCCCTCCCCCCCCCCCCCCCCCTCACCCCCCCCCTCCCCTCCCTCACCCCCCCCTCCCCCCTCCCCTCTCACCCCCCCCCCCTCCTCTCCTTCCCTCTATCTCTCTCCCCCCCCCCTCCTACCCTCCCTCTCCCTCTCCCCTCACCCCCCTCCCTCACACCCCCCCTCCCCTCACTCCCCCCTCAACCTCACCCCCCCTCACCCACCCCCCTCCCCCCCCTCCCCTAACCCCCCTCCTCTCCCCCCCTCCCCTCACCCCCCCCTCACACCCCCCCCCTCCTCCCTCCCTCACCCTCCCCCTCCCCTCACCCCCCCCCCCCCCCCCTCCTCCCTCCCCCCCCTCCCCCCCCCCCCCCCCTCCCCCCCCCCCCCCCCCCCCCCCCCCCCCTCCCCTCCCCTCCCTCCCCCCCCCCCCCCCCCCCCCCCCCCCCCCCCCCCCCTCCCCTCACCCCCCTCCCCCCCCCTCCCCCCCCCCCTCCCCCCCCCTCTCCTCCCCCTCTTCCCCCCCCCCCCCCCCCCCCCCCCCTTCTCTAGAACTTTCACACTCACTGAGACCCCTTTTTTACCCCCCTTCACCGTCCCCCTCACTCCCCCTCCCCCTCCCCCCCCCCCTGAGAGAGCTCCGCCCCTTTTTCTGGTCCCCCCCCCTGCGAGCTGTGTGTGTGTGTGTGTGTGTGGGGGGTGGGGTGCAATGTTGGGATCGTGTGTGACGTGGGGGGGTGGGGGGGGGCGGGTGGGAGTGGGTCAGGGTGGGGGGGAGAGTTGGGGAGTTGCCAGGTGGGTCTGACCTCTGCCCCAGAGGGCATGAGTGGATTGCGGGAGGGGGGATGGGGTGGGGACCAGTGGGGGGATGGACCCAGTGGGTGAGTGACCAGTGGGGCGATGGGCCCAGTTGGGTGAGTGACCAGTGGGGCGATGGGCCCAGTGGGGGAAGTGACCATGTGGGGGGGATGGACCCAGTGGGGGAGTGCCCATGATGGGCCCAGTGGGGGAGTGACCAATGGGGGATGGGCCCAGTTGGGGAGTGACCAATGGGGGGGATGGGCCCAGTGGGGGAGTGACCAATGGGGGGATGGGCCCAGTGGGGGGGGTGAGCAGTGGGGGGGATGGCCCAGTGGGGGAGTGAGCATTGGTGGGGATGGACCCGTGGGTGGAGTGACCAGTGGGGGGATGGGCCCAGTGGTGTGAGTGACCAGTGGGTGAGTGACCATTGGGGGGATGACCAGTGGGGAGTGACCAGTTGGGGAGTGAGCAGTGGGGGAGTGAACCATTGGGGGGGATGGACCCCAGTGGGGAGTGTGGGTGAGTGACCATGGGTGAGTGACCAGTGGGGGGATGGGCCCAGTGGGGGAGTGAGCAGTGGGTGAGTGACCGGGCCTGTGTCCACCCCAGACCGGCATGAGTGGATGCAGGAGGACCCGCAGATGGTGAGCGAGGTCCTGTTCGCCATCACCTCCATGTTGAGTCTGGGCCCGTCTCACCCTCCATCCTCCCCGCACCACGAGAACCCTCGGGACCCCTGCAGATCTCCATCGGACGCATGATCGATGACATGGAATGAGGTTCAGTGCCCACCCCGAAAACCCTCACCCCCACCCCTGACCACCCCTCACCCCCCGAACCCTCCCCCCGACCCCTCACCCCCGTGATCCCTCGCCCCCGAGAGTTCGCCCCAACTTCCGGGCGGAAACATAAACGGGACCCCCTCCCCTCGCTCACCCCCCGAACCCGACCCCCCGCCCCCTCACCCCTTCCTTACTACGGCTAGCACTGGGGACCCCCCGGATCCCCTGAACCCGCCTCCCCTCCGCTCCGCCTGTTCCCTATTGACCCCCGACCCCTCACCCACGACCCCTCACCCCACCCCCTCCACACCCCCGACCCCCCCCTCACCCCAAACCCCTCACCGCCCCCCAACCCTCACCGACCCCGAACACCTCACATATGACCCGTCACCCCCACCCCCTCACCCTCTGAACCCTCACCTCATCCCATGACCCCCCTACATCATCACCGCCACAACTCTCACCTCACCTCGACCCTCAACCCTGACCCTCCGACCCTCCCCTGCCATCCCCGACCCCCCTGCATCCCTAACGTCTCTCCTGACTCCGCTCCCCCCTCACTCTGCCCTCTCCCCCCCCCTGCCCTCCACCTGGACTTCCACCACCTCTCTGCTCCTAGACCCCTCACCCCCTCACCCCCCTCGTCCTCCTGTCCATCATCCCACCTCCCCCGCTCCTCATCTCTTCCCCCCCCCCCCCACATTCCCCCTCCACCCACAATCACACACCAGCACCCCCCCCCCCCCCCGCTGTGTGTACACCCGCCCCCCCCCCCCCCGCTGTGTACACCCCCCCCCCTCCACCCCCGGTTACTGTGACGTTAGCGGTGTGTTGCCGTGTTTCACGCATGTGTCATTGCTACAGGTTCATGTTCGTGTTGATGATCATTCTCACGGCCTTCCTCTGCGGCATCAACAACATATATGTCCATTACGTGGATCTGGAACGCCTCGGCAAGTAAGAGAACCTTCTAGAACCCGCTCGCAGTCATAAGGTCATAAGGGATAGGAGAAGAATTAGGCCATTCGGCCCATCAAGTCCACCGCCATTCAATCATGGCTGATCTATCTCTCCCTCCTAACCCCATTCTCCTGCTTTCTCCCCATAACCCCTGACACCCGTACTGATCAAGGATCTATCTATCTCTGCCTTAAAAATATCCACTGACTTGTGGCTTCCACAGCCGTCTGTGGCAAAGAATTCCACAGATTCACCACCCTCTGGCTAAATAAATTTCTCCTCATCTCCTTCCTAAAAGAACGTCCTTTCATTCCGAGGCTGTGACCTCTGTTCCTAGACTCTCCCACTAGTGGAAACACCCTCTCCACATCCACTCTATCCAGTCCTTTCAGTTTAGTTTATTGAGGTACAGAGGCCATAAAGCAGAGGACACAGGTTCATGGTGAAGGGGAAGATTTAATAGGAATCTGAGGGGTAATCTTTCCACACAGTGGGTGGTGGGTGTATGGAACAAGCTGCCAGAGGAGGTAGTTGAGGCTGGGACAATCCCAACGTTTAAGAAACAGTTAGACAGGTACATGGATAGGACAGGTTTGGAGAGATATGGACCAAACGCGGGCAGGTGGGACTAGTGTAGCTGGGACATTGTTGGCTGGTGTGGGCAAGTTGTGCCGAAGGGCCTGTTTCTGTGCTGTATCACTCTGTGTCTGTGTCTCTGTGTCTCTGTGCCTTTGTGTCTCTGTCACTCTGTCTCTGTGTCTGTGTCTCTCTGTCTCTGTGACTCTGTGTCTCTGTGTCTCTGTGACTGTGTCTCTGTGTCTCTGCGTGTGCGTGACTCTGTGTGTCTGTGACTCCGTGTCTCTGTGACTGTGTCTCTGTGACTGTGTCTCTGTGTCTCTGTGACTGTGTCTCTGTGACTCTGTGACTCTGTGTGTCTGTGACTCCGTGTCTGTGTGACTGTGTCTCTGTGTCTCTGTGTGTCTGTGTCTCTGTGACTCTGTGACTGTGTCTCTGTGTCTCTGTGTGTCTGTGTCTCTGTGACTCTGTGACTGTGTCTCTGTGTCTCTGTGTCTCTGTGTGTCTGTGTCTCTGTGACTCTGTGACTGTGTCTCTGTGTCTCTGTGACTCTGTGACTGTGTCTTTGTGACTGTGTCTCTGTGACTATGTGTCTCTGTGACTGTGTCTCTGTTCGTGCTGTGTGTCTGGACCACTCTGTGACGCTGCCTGTGTCTCTGTGTGTCTGGACTACCGTGGCCTCTGTTTCTGGACTTCTGTGTCTTGTGCCTGTGTTTCTGTGTACTCATGTGAGCTGTGTTCTGTGACGGGACGTGCTCCGTGTCTGTGTCTCTGTGACTGTGTCTCGTCCTGTGTCTCTAGACGTTGTCCTCTGTGGACGTTTGATTGTTTGATTGTACGCTTCAAACGGGACGCTGGTTCCCTGCGGAGTTGTGATTTGGTCGCAGATTTTTCTTGGTCGGATCTTCATCACCATCGTTATGGTCATCGTGCTGCTCAACATGCTGGTGGCTATGATCACCAACTCCTTCCAGAAGATCGAGGTGCCTGACAAACCCTGCCTCACCCTGGGGGCAGTGTGTGTGATGGAGATTGTCACTGTGTTTGACCGAGGGGGAGGGGGGGGTGCGATGCGATCTCTCCCTCTCTTCTCCTCCCTCTCTCCCTCCATCTCTCCTCTCTCCTCTCTTCTACCTCTCCCCCTCTCTCCCACTCAATTCTCCGTCTCTCTCTCCCTCTCTCTCTCTCTCTCTCTCTGTCTCTCTCTCTCCCTCTCTCTCCCTCTCTCCCTCCCTCCCTCCCTCCTCCCTCCCCCTCTCCCACTCTCTCTATCTTCTCATACTCTCTCTCCCCTCTCTCTCTCCTCTCTCCCTCTCTCACTCCCCTATCTCTCCCACTCTCTCCCTCTCTCCTCCCTCTCCCACTCTCTCTCCCTTCCTCCCGTCCTCCAACTCACTCTCTCCCTATGTTGCCGCTCCCCCCCTCCCTCTCTCCCCCCACTCTCTCCCCCCTCTCTCTCCCCAGTGCTTTTAGAGTCACAGTTAGATAGAGCTTTAGGGGCTAGCGAAATCAAGGGATATGGGGAGAAGGCAGGAGCGGGGTTCTGATTGGGGATGATCAGCCATGATCACAATGAATGGCGGTGCTGGCTCGAAGGGCTGAAGGGCCTACTCCTTCACATATTTTCTATGTTTCGATACAGCGTGGAAACAGGCCGTTTGGCCCAACTTGCCCACACCGGCCAACATGCCCCATCTACACTTGTCCCACCTGCCCGCGTTTGGCCCATATCCCTCCAAACCAGTCCTATCCATGCTGACTGCCCCTAATCAGCCCTTGCCCATCCAAATGCCTGTATACTCTCAGAATACTCTCCAGTAACTTACCAACTACAGATGTTAAACTCACCGGCCTATAGTTCCCAGCATTTTCCCTGCAGCCCTTCTTGAAAAGAGGCACAACACTTGCCCCCCTCCATTCTTCCGTCACCTCTCCTGTATTTAAGGACGACTCGTAAATTTCAATCAGGGCTCCCGCAATTTCCTCTCTAGTTTCCCGCAATGTCCTTGGATATATCTGATCAGGCCCTGGAGATTGGTCTACCTTCAAACACAACAGTACCTTCAGTACTTCCTCGACGGTAACCCTGACTGCTCAAAAGACACTTCCAGTGACTGCTCCAATTTCCTCCGTCCTTCTGCCTTTCTCCTCGGTAAATACAGAGGAGAAATACTCATTGAGGACCTTGCCATCTCCTGCGGCTCCACACAGAGGTGACCGCTTTGATTCCTGATGCTACCCGCCAGAGCTATCGCCCGGCCCCTTTTTGCCCTTCTGATATAGTTTACTCTTTAGTTCCCGAAACTCCTCCAGGGATGCACTTGATCCCAGCTGCCTTTACCTGTCCCATACATCCTTCTTGTTTTTGACTAACGTCTCAATTTCCCTCGTCAGCCAAGCTTCCTTGCATTTGCTAGCTTTGCCCTTCACTCTAACGGGGACGTACATATCCTGAGCTTTCTTCAGTACAAATTCAACACATCCCACAGCCAATGTTCCTTTCCCCTCTAATAACCTGCTCCAATCAACTTGAAGTCAAGTTGGCCTTACCCCAGTTGAGCATTTTAACACGTGGACCCTCTCCGTCCCGATCCATAACTATCTTAAACCTAATCCAACTGTGGTCACATTGACAATTGACAATAGGTGCAGGAGTAGGCCATTCGGCCCTTCGAGCCAGCACCGCCATTCAATGTGATCATGGCTGATCATCCCCAATCAGTACCCCGTTCCTGCCTTCTCCCCATATTCCCCAACTCCCTTATCTTTAAGAGCTCTATCTAGCTCTCTCTTGAAAGTATCCAGAGAACCCACCTCCACGGCCCTCTGAGGCAGACAATTCCACAGACTCACAACTCTCTGTGTGAAAAAGTGTTTCCTCGTCTCTGGTCTAAATGGCTTACTCCTTATTCTTAAACTGTGGCCCCTGGTTCTGGACTCCCCCAACATCGGGAACATGTTTCCTGTCTCTAGCGTGTCCAAACCCTTAACAATCTTATATGTTTCAATGAGATCCCCTCTCATCCTTCTAAACTCCAGTGTGTACAAGCCCAGCTGCTCCGTTCTCTCAGCATATGACAGTCCCGCCATCGCGGGAATTAACCTTGTAAACCTACGCTGCACTCGCTCAATAGCAAGAATGTCCTTCCTCAAATTTGGAGACCAAAACTGCACACAATACTTCAGGTGTGGTCTCACTAGGGCCCTGTACAACTGCAGAAGGACCTCTTTGCTCCGATACTCAACTCATCTTGTTATGAAGGCCACACAAAAAGGCTGGAGAAACTCAGCGGGTGCAGCAGCATCTATGGAGCGAAGGAAATCGGCAACGTTTCGGGCCGAAACCCTTCTTCAGACTGATCGGGGGCGGGGGTGGGTGGGGACAAGAAAGGGAAAAGGAGGAGTAGCCCGAAGGCTGGGGGATGGGAGGAGACAGCAGGGGGACTGAGGGAGGGTAGGAGACAGCAAGGACTAACAAAATTGGGAGAATTCGATGTTCATGCCCCCGGGGTGCAGACTCCCCAAACGGAATATGAGGTGCTGTTCCTCCAATTTCCGGTGCTGCTCGTTGTGGCCATGGAGGAGACCCAGGACAGAGAGGTCGGAGACGTTATGAAGGCCATCAGTTGGCCTTCAGTTCACTTTTAAAAACATCCCACTTGGCCGATGTTCCTTTCCCCTCTAATAACCTGCTCCAGTCAACTTGAGCGAGACCTTCTCTCATACCTGGCCTTACCTCAGTTGAGCATTTTAACCCGTGGACCCTCTCTGTCCCAATCCATAACTATCTTAAACCTAATGGAACTGTGGTAACTGGTCCCTAAAGGCTCCTCCACACACACTTCATTAAAGGGCCTGTCCCACTTGCATGCGAGTGCGTGCGTTTTGCGCTAAGTATGCGCTAAGTCCGCTCTAAGTTCGCGCGTGACGTCATTAGCTTCATGCTTACCAATCAGCTGGGCAGGAAGCGAGCCGACTGAATTTGGGCGTCGCGTGGCGTCGGGCAGTGACATCATCACGCAACGCCACACGCTCGGCATACGCCGTCAAGACGCTGTGTACGTCCGCAATGCGCCTGCGTGCCGACAGGCCGTTGGCGTGCGAAGATTTCGGCCATTGCAAAGAATTTCGGAGACCGGCGCGATGCCGGGACCAGCCTCGCACAACTCCGCGCTTCTAAGTGGGACCGGCCCTGCGCGGCCTATACGGTGCCTGTACGCCTCAAGGGACCACGAGGTAGCGTAATTTGTGAGCCAAGGCCACGTAAGTGGGACAGGCCCTTAACTTGCCCTTCCCAATTTCCCAATATTAGATCCAGCGTTGCCCACTCACGTGTGGGGGCCTCCACATACTGTTTCAGAAAACTCTCCTGAGCATCTTTGAGAAGTTCCACCCCATCTAAACCCTTCACACTATGATTTTTCCCAGTCTATATTGGGAACGTTGAAATCCCCTACTACAACAACTGTGTTATTTAATTCAATTAGACAGACACAGGACAGTAACTAAATCGAGCCTGCCATTGTCAGATTACATGCCGCCAACTTTATCCACAACGCTCAACCCCGTCGTGGCCACCAGCGTTCAGGGAAACTCCCCGTGGACACCGCCTGGCCTGTTCCCGCTCCACGGACACGCGGGCACAAACGTCGACCCGGAAAAGGGGCAGGCAGTCGACACTCTGTAGGTAGACACACACAATGCTGGAGTGACTCAGCGGGACAGCCAGCAGCTCTGGAGAGAAGCAACGGGTGACGTTTCAGGGTCGAGGCCCTTCCTCAGACTGACCCAGGGAGTGTGTGTGATGGGACGGTGTAGAGGGAGCTGCACCCTGTGCCTCACTGACTCACTCACACTCTGTCCCCCTCTCCCCCCTCTCCCTTTCTCCCCCTCTCTCGCCCCCCTCTCCCTTTCTCCCCCTCCCTCTCTCCCCCTCCTCTCTTTTCCCCCTCTCTCTCCTTCCCTCTCCCTTTCTCCCCCTCCCTCTCTCCACTCTCTCTCTCTCCCCTCCTCTATCTCCCTCTCCCTCTCTCCCCCTCCCTCTCTCTCTCCTTCTCCCCTCTCTCCCCGTCTCTTCTGCCCCCCCTTCTCTCCCCTCTCATTTTCTCCTTCCTTCTCCCCCTCTCCCTATTCCCCTTTCTCTTTCTCCCCCTGTACCTCTCCCCCTCTCGCTCTTTCTCCCACTCCTCTCTTCCCCTTCTCTCTCCCCCTCTAGCCTCCCCCTTCTCCCCCCTCTCGTCATCCCCCCTCTCTCCTCTCCCCCCCTCTCTCTCCCCCCCTCTCTCCTCCCCCCCTCTCTCCCCCTCTGTCTCTCTCTCTCTCTCTCCCCCCCCCTCTCCCCCCCCTCTCTCTCTCCCCACTCTCTCTCTCCCCCCCTCCTACCTCCACCAATGTAAAGCACTTTGGCAAGTGAGAGTTGTTTATTAAATGTGCTATATAAATAAAAGTAACTTGACTTGACCCTCTCTCTCCCTTCCCCCTCTCCCTCTCCCCCTGTCTGTCTCTCCAGGACGATGCGGATGTAGAGTGGAAGTTTGCTCGCTCCAAGTTGTACCTCTGTTATTTCCGTGAAGGTCTCACTCTCCCCGTCCCCCCTTCAACATCATCCCCACCCCCAAGTCTCTCTTCTACTTGGTCAGGTGAGTGCGGGGCCCGAGGGGAGGGGGAGGGGCCACTGGGAAGGGGAGGGGCCATAGGGGGGGGACCATGGGGAGAGGGAGGGACCATGGGGAGGGGGAGGGCCATGTGGGGAGGGGCCATGTGGGGGAGGGCCATGGGAGATGGGATGGGGGGTACCATGGGGGGTGGGCCATAGGGGGAGGGGCCATGGGGGATGGGCCATGGGGAGGGGGAGGGACCATGGGGGGGTGGGCCATAGGGGGAGGGGCCATGGGGAGGGGGAGGGACCATTGGGGGGTGGGCCATAGGGGGAGGGGCCCATGGGGAGGGGAGGGACCAGGGGTGGCAATGGGAAGGGGGAGGGGCCACGGGGAGGGGGAGGAGCCAGGGGAGGGGGGGCCGGTGGGATGGCACTGTGCAGCCCCTCATGCTCCCCCCACCCCACAGATATACGATGCGGAAGGTGTGTTGTATGAGCGGCAAGAGGCACGATGACTACCCACCCCTGCCATCCACCATCGTGAGTACCTGCCCTGCACACGCACACACACACACACGCGCCCACACACCACACACACACACACACCGCACACACACACACACACACCCCACACACACACACACACACACACACACACACACACACACACACACACACACACACACACACACACACACACACACCCACACACAC
This sequence comes from Leucoraja erinaceus, assembly GCF_028641065.1. Classification (NCBI taxonomy): domain Eukaryota; kingdom Metazoa; phylum Chordata; class Chondrichthyes; order Rajiformes; family Rajidae; genus Leucoraja; species Leucoraja erinaceus. Next base: position 81,501,135 of record NC_073382.1, on the reverse strand, counting down.
ACACACACACACACACACACACACACACACACACACACACACACCCGCACACACACACACACACACACACACACACACACACACACACACACACACACACACACACACACACACACACACACACACACACACACACACACACACACACACACACACACACACACACACACACCCACACACACACCCTCCGGCGCTCCAAAGATGTACCATGTTTGTAGGTTAATTGGATTGATGTAAATGTAAATTGTCCCTCTTGTGTGTATGATAATGTTAGTGTGTGGGGATCGCTGGTCAGCATGGACTTGGTGGGCCGAAGGGCCTGTTTCCATGCTGTATCTCTAAACTAAACTAAATAAATTAGTCAGAGGCTGGTGATTCTGTGGGACGGCTGTGGAGCCAATAGACAATAGACAATAGGTGCAGGAGTAGGCCATTCGGCCCTTCGAGCCAGCACCGCCATTCAATGTGATCATGGCTGATCATTCCCAATCAGTACCCCGTCCCTGCCTTCTCTCCATATCCCCTGACTCCGCTATCTTTAAGAGCCCTATCTAGCTCTTTCTTGAAAGTATCCAGAGAACCGGCCTCCACCGCCCTCTGAGGCAGAGAATTCCACAGACTCACAACTCTCTGTGAGAAAAAGTGTTTCCTCATCTCCGTTCTAAATGGCTTACCCCTTATTCTTAAACTGTGGCCCCTTGTTCTGGACTCCCCCAACATCAGGAACATGTTTCCTGCCTCTAGCGTGTCCAAACCCTTAATAATCTTATATGTTTCAATAAGATATCCTCTCATCCTTCTAAACTCCAGAGTGTACAAGCCCAGCCGCTCCATACTCTCAGCATATGATAGTCCCGCCATCCCAGGAATTAACCTTGTAAACCTACGCTGCACTCCCTCAATAGCAAGAATGCCCTTCCTCAAATTAGGGGACCAAAACTGCACACAATACTCCAGGTGTGGTCTCACTAGGGCCCTGTACAACTGCAGAAGGACCTCTTTGCTCCTACACTCAACTCCTCTTGTTATAAAGGCCAACATGCCATTTGCTTTCTTCACTGCCTGCTGTACTTGCATGCTTACTTTGTGACTGATGAACAATGACCCCCAGATCCCGTTGTACTTCCCCTTTTCCCCACTTGACACCATTTAGATAGTAATCTGCCTTCCTGTTTTTGCTACCAAAGTGGATAACGTCACATTTATCTGCATTAAACGTCATCTGCCATGTATCTGCCCACTCCCCCAACCTGTCCAAGTCACCCTGCATTCTCATAGCATCCTCCTCACAGTTCACACTGCCATCCAGCTTTGTGTCATCTGCAAATTTGCTAATGTTACTTTGAATCCCTTTATCCAAATCATTGATGTATATTGTAAATAGCTGCGGCCCCAGCACCGAGCCTTGCGGTACCCCACTAGTCACTGCCTGCCATTCTGAAAGAGACTCGTTAATCCCTACTCTTTGTTTCCTGTCTGCCAACCACTTCTCTATCCATGTCAGCACTCTACCCCCAATACCATGTGCCCTAATTTTGCCCACTAATCTCCTATGTGGGACCTTATAAAATGCTTTCTGAAAGTCCAGGTACACAACATCCACTGGCTCTTCCTTGTCCATTTTCCTAGTTACATCCTCAAAAAATTCCAGATGATTAGTCAAGCATGATTTCCCCTTCGTAAATCCATGCTGACTCGGACTGATCCTGTTACTGCTATCCAAATGTTCGGCTATTTACATCTTTTATAATTGACTCCAGCATCCCTCCCCACCACCGAGGCCAAGTCAGTGGATATATTTAAGGCAGAGATAGATAGATTCTTGATTAGTGCGGGTGTCAGGGAGAAGGCAGGAGAATGGGGATAGGAGGGAGAGATAGATCAGCCATGATTGAATGGTGGAGTAGACTTGATGGGCCGAATGGCCTAATTCTGCTCCTATCACTTACTGGGAGTGGAGAGAGTGGGGGTTGGGGCAGGGACGGGGAGGGGGAGGGGTGTTGGGGTACGGGCTGACGCTGTTGTCGGGGTGCAGGCGAATGCGGGAGTGAGCGGGACAAAGGCGGAGGGGCGCGAGGCCTACAGGCTGCAGGTCATCAAGACCCTGGTCCAGCGGTACATCGAAACATCGCGGCAGGAGTTCGCCGAGAAACAGCGCAAAGGTGAGTGGGGAAGGGGTAGTGGGGGGGAGGGGGTAGTGGGGGGTAGGGGGGTTGTGGGGGGAGGGGGGTTGTGGGGGGAGGGGGTAGTGAGGGGTTGGAAGGGTGAAATGGGGGGGGGGTAGGTGGTGGAGTGATGTGGGGGGGTAGGGAGTAGTGGGGGGGAGGGGTACTTGGGGGGTAGGGGTTGTGGGGGGAGGTTTTGTTTGTGGGGGGAGGGGGTAGTGGGGGGGAGGGGGATGATGGGGGAGGGGTAGTTGGGGGAGTGAGGGGGGGGTAGGGGAGTAGTGGGTGGGGAGGGGTAGTAATGGGTGGGGAGGGAGTTTTGGGGGTTGTGGGGTGGGGCGGGGGTAGTCGGGGTGGGATAGGGAAAGAGGGGGAAAGAGGGGCCAGAGGTAGAGCGGGCATAAAGGAGGGGTAACATGAACAAGTTGTGGGCGAGGCGGGGGAGGGGGCGGGTGAGGGAATTTTTGGACTAGGTGCAAGGGGGGAGGGGGGAAGCAGTGCCTGGGGGGGTTATGGGGTCAATATGGGACGGGTGCAAAGATGGGGCAGCAATTAGATTGCCTCTCTAATCTCTCTCCTCCCCCTCACTCTCCCCCCCCCCTCTCTCCCCCCCCAGACCTGGGGAACCGCATCACGGAGTTGAGCAAGTTTGTGGGGCGACTACAGACGGACATCAAGCGCCTGAACTACGGCTCTGGTTCGGGCTCTGGAGGGGGCAGCAAGTCCGGAGATGCCTCGACCGTCATCAGCAAATACATCCTGGGCGCCAGGAACCGCTTCCCGGACACGGACCCCGGCTCCGACCCCCCGTCCCGGCGCCGCTCGCTGCTCCTCGCCGCTCAAACCTTCTCCGGAGACGGCGCCGAACCGCACCCCACCGCCCTGCTCCACGCCCGGCTCGGGGCACAGGGAGAGGGCGACGAGGAGGAGGAGGAGGAGGATGAGGGGGCACAGAAGTGTCCACCCTACCCCAGCAAGGACAAGGACAAGGAGGGAGAGGGAGAGGGAGAGGGGAAGACAGAGGAGGGAGAGGGGAAGGATTGAGGAGTGGATTGGACTGGAGAGTTATAGGAAGAGAGAGGAGGGAGGAGAAACATAGAAACATTCGCTCCATAGATGCTGCCTCACCTGTCGAGTTTTTCCTGAATGTTTGTCTACCTTAGAAACATAGACAACAGGTGCAGGAGTAGGCCATTTGGCCCTTCGAGCCAGCACCGCCATTCAATGTGATCATAGCGGATTATCCCCAATCAGTACCCCATTCCTGCCTTCTCCCCATATCCCCTGACTCCGCTATCTTTAAGAGCCCTATCTAGCTCTCTCTTGAAAGTATCCAGAGAACCGGCCTCCACCGCCCTCTGAGGCAGAGAATTCCACAGACTCACCAGTCTCTGTGAGAAAAATTGTTTTCCTCTCCTCCATTTCTAATGGCTTATTGGCTTCTTAACTGTGTGGCCCCTGGACTTTCTGGACTCCCCCCACATAGAAACATAGAAACATAGAAAATAGGTGCAGGAGTAGGCCATTCGGCCATTCAATATGATCATGGCTGATCATCCACTCAGTATCCTGTACCTGCATTCTCTCCATACCCCCTGATCCCTTTAGCCACAAGGGCCCCACATCTAACTCCCTCTTAAATATAGCGAATGAACTGTGTGGCCTCAACTACCTTCTGTGGCAGAGGATTCCACAGATTCACCACTCTCTGTGTGAAAAAAGTTTTCCTCATCTCGGTCCTAAAAGATTTCCCCCTTATCCTTAAACTGTGACCCCTTGTCCTGGACTTCCCCAACATCGGGAACAATCTTCCTGCATCTAGCCTGTCGAACCCCTTAAGAATTTTGTAAGTTTCTATAAGATCCCCCCTCAATCTTCTAAATTCTAGCGAGTACAAGCCGAGTCTATCCAGTCTCGGGAAACATCAGGTACATGTTTCCTGCCTCTAGCGTGTCTAAACCCTTAGGAATTTTAGATGTTTCAATAAGATATCCTCTCATCCTTCTAAACTCCAGAGTGTACAAGCCCAGAGAAAGGACGGGGGAGAGAAGAGGGGGGAGTGGGTGAGAGAAGGGGAGAGAGAGAGAATGCAGAGAGAGGGGAGACAGAAGATGGGAGGGGGAGAGAGAGGGGGGGGGCGGAGAGAGCGAGAGGGGCGAGAGGAGGGGAGAGAGGGGAGAGGGGTGGGGAGACATTGCCTATGCCCCCCTCCCCAGTAATAACTGTGTGAAACTCAACTCTTCCCCCTGTCCTGCTTCACAACAATAAACAGCACAGAAACAGGCCCTTCGGCCCATCATGTCCCACCTGCCTGCGTCTGGCCCGTATCCGTTCCATCCATCTACCTGAACAAAGACTCTGGAGAAGGGTGTCGACCCGAAACGTCACCCATTCCTTCGGTCCAGAGATGCTGCCGGTCCTGCTGAGTTACTCCAGCTTTCTGTGTCTATCTACCCGCATCTTGCATCCATCCTGTAGCTGGGCGACCAGAATTGCGCGCTTTAGAGAGAGTTTAGACGATTAGAGACTTTACAGATACAGCGCGGAAAGAGGCCCTTCGGCCCACCGAGTCCGTGCCGACCAGCGATCCCCGCACACTAACACCATCTTACACACACTAGGGACAACTTACAATTTTACCAAAGCCAATTAGCCGACAACCTGTACGTCCTTGGACAATGGACAACAGGTGCAGGAGTAGGCCATTCGGCCCTTCGAGCCAGCACCGCCATTCAATGTGATCATGGCTGATCATCCCCATCAGTACCCCGTCCTGCCTTCTCCCCATATCCCCCGACTAATCCGCTATCTTTAAGAGCCCTAATCTAGCTCTCTCTTGAAAGTATCCAACGAAACCTGCCTCTGAGACAGAGAATTCCACTGACTCACAGCTCTCTGTGTGAAAAAGTGTGGGAGGAAACCGGAGCACCCGGAGAAAGCCCACGCGGGTCACGGGGAGAAGGTACACACTCATCTCTCCAGATCGAACTCTCTCGTCTCTCATTCACCTTCATCCACCCATCTGTCCATCCCCCTCCCCTCCCCTCACCTGTATCCACCTATCCCCCGCCAGGCTTTGTCCAGTCAACTTTCTCACCCCCCCCCCCACCCCTCCCCCATCGGTCTGAGGAAGGGTCCCGACTCGAAACATCGCCTGTCCATTCCCTCCACAGACGCTGAGTTACTCCAGCGTCTCAGTCCCCACTCCAGCCCTGGGGAACTGCCAGAAAAAAAAGAATCTGGGGGGGAGCACCTCGAGCCCCAGAGATGGTTGCACAGAGTTGGAGGGGAGAGAGGAGAGAGAGACATGATGGTGGAGAGGGGTATATGACTGGAGTAAATGGGAGAGGGAGGACGAAGAGAGATAGAGAGAGGTGGAGAGAGAGTGGGGGAGAGATGCAAGAGCTGGGTCTAGGAGTGGGGGATAGAGCGGAGCAATAGAGATGGGCGAGAGAGTGGTGAGATCTATGAGTGACGGGAGAGATATAATTAGTTGGGGGTTGAGCGGTGGGGGATGGTAAAAGAGAGGTGGAAAGGAGAGACTGGAGGTCTGAGTCGAGGGAGGGAGGAGAGATGTCGGGGAGAAGGTGGAGGGGAGATTGAGAGGTGTAGGAGCGCTCGAGCTGGTGCGGAAAGATTTGGGAAGAGATCGTGGGGAAGGAGGAGAGAACAGGACGCGATAAAGCGCGCTGAGAGTGGAGGGGGGAGCTTAGGTGGGGAGGACCAATCGGCGATGAGCGACACCTCTGCTAGTGTTTGGGGTTTGGGGAAAAGGTGGGGGTGTCTCTCCACGGTCCCCGTTTGGAGCTGAATGTGTCCATTGCAACAGGGGTGGTGACCAGCCTTTGATCTCTGGCCCTTCAGTGTCAGGGCTTGGCCCAGGGGGAGGTGGTGAGGGCTTCCGGGAGTGGAGTGACGCCCCCTCAGAGGGGGCAGTGGGGGGGGGGGGGGGGGCTCCTGCTGCAACCAGGTTCACGTTTCCATCCACGGACGCCTCTGAGAGAGTCAGTCTGGGCCCCGCTCCTGGATGGGTCACGTGGCCCAAGGGGACAATGTGGAGGTGACTTCACCCCAGTGTGGTGTGTTTTGTGTGTGTGTTGTGTGGACAAAACTAATGTATTAAACTTCACAAAAAGAACGGCATAAACTATATGCCACAAAAACAAAAATAAATTACTTTTCTCTCTTGTTGTTCAGGGACCCGTGTTTACTGAAAACGGGGTGGGGGTTGGGGTGGGGGTGAGAGGGGGGGGTGGGAGGGGGGGTGGATGTGGGAGAGGTTGGGTTGGGGGGGGAGTGGGGAGATGGGTGTGTGGGGTGGGGAGGGAGAGGTCAGGGATGTGGTGAGGGGGGTGGGTGTGGGAGTGGTGTGGGAGAGGGGTTTTTGTGGGTGGATCTGGGGGACATGGCTGGGGTTTCGGGGTGGGTGGGGGGGGACGGGGGTGTTGGGGTGTGGGGAAAGGGTGTGGGGGGTGAGGGGGGGGGTGGAGGTGTGGGGGTGTGGGGATGGGGTGTGGATTAGTGGGGTAGAGGGTGTGGGATTGTAGTTGGGGTGGGGGGGGGTGTGTGTTGGGGGGTGGGGGGAAGGGGTTGGTTGGCGTTGGGGAAGAGGTTGGGGTGGACGACCTACGGGCAGACACTGTGAGAACCCGCGTGTCCCGGCCACACCGGACACGCCACAACATGGACAACACTGTGACTGAGGAAGAAGGGTCTCGACCCGAAACGCACGCATCTCTCCTTCCTTCTCTCCAGCGAAGGCAGTGGGGGCGAATTCACTGGAGTTTTTTCCGGAAGAGTTAGATTGAGGGTCTTGGGCTACTTTGACAATGGAGTCAGGGGATATGGGGGGAAGGCAGGAGAACGGGGTACTGATTGGGGATGATCAGCCCATGATTACATTGAATGGCGGTACTGGCTTGAAGGCCGAATGCCTACTCCTGCACCCTTGTCTATTGTGTTTTTCTGCAAATGGCAGTTGAACCAAAAGAGCTGGAGAACTTTTAGACTTTTAGAGACACAGCGCGGAAAACAGCCCTGAACTCCCCGATGGTCCGCGACCACCATGGGGAGATGTCTCCCCCATCCCACCCCACCCCACCCCAACCCACCCCCACACCCCACCCCAACCCCAACACTACCCACACCCACCCCCCCCACCGACCCCACCCCCATCCCCCCCAACCCCCACCACCCACCCAACCCCACCCGACCAGACCCACCCCACACAACCCCACCCCCCCCCATCCCACCAACCCACCACCAACCCACCACCCCCCCACACCCCACCCCAGCCCATCCTCCCCATCTCTCATCTCGTCCCCAACCGCACCCCCCATCTGATACCATCACCCCCCCCTCCCGCTCCCTGCTCCCCAAGCAACCCTCTGCTCCCCTCTCCCCACCCACCGACCTCGTCTCCCCACACCCCCCCACCCCCTCCCCAACCCTTGTCCCCACACCCATCATCTTCTCCTCCCTACCCCCTCCCTCTCCCCCCCTCCTCCTGTCTCCTCTCCCCCTCCACTCTCCAACCTCCATTCTCCTCCCCCTCTTCCTCCCCCTCTCCTCTCCCCCTCCTTCCAGTGTCCCCCCCCTCTCTCCACTCCCCTCTCCCCCTCCCCCCCTCCCTCTCTCCTCTCCTCTCCTCCTCCCCTCTCCTCCTCCTCCTCTCTCTCCCCCTCCCCTCCCCTCCCCTCCCCTCCCTCTCTCCCCCCTCCCCTCCCCTCCCCTCTCACTAGTGGGGCCCCAGCAGAAACCAGCAGCATCTGCCTCCTTCGTTGCCGCTTTAAGAAGTCCCGCTGCCATTTCCTGGAGTTTTTTGTCTCCCGGAGCCACTCGGTCGGCCGGGCTGAGATAGGAGGATAGGAGATCAGGGGAGAGGAGGGGAGAGGAGGGGGATTCCTCCTTTTATTCCCTTTTTCTGGGAGAGAGGGGGTGTTTAGAGTGTTGTGGTGGGGGGGGGCTGGCTCCCACAGAGGGAGATGATAAGAGGCCGGGTGGGGTCTCACGCCGCGGGCGCTTGGTGCCTCTCCCCTTTACAAAAGTTTCAAAAACTTTTGGGAAACTGCCCTCCCCCAAACTTTCTGTCCCCTTCGTGAAAAGTTGCAGCGAGTCCCGCGGGGGGTGGGAGAGGGTGGGGGGTGAGGGTCAGGGGGTGGAGGGTTTTCACATTTCCTCCACGTCCCATATGGGGCAAATTATTCTCACGGATTCCGGACCTCTCTCCCCCCAGTTCACCCCCCCCCACCCCCCCTCCCCCCACCCCCCCCCCCCCCCCACCCCGCCACCCCCCCCTCCCCCCCCCCTCTAAACCCCTCACTCCCCGGTGCAGGAAGCTGTCGTGACCTCTCCGTGTGGCAACCCTTACTCCACCCGCTCCTCTCTCCGCCCCCAAACTCCACCCCTCGCCGTCTCTCAGTCACCTGGAACCCCCCCAGCCCCCCTCTCGCCCCATCATCTCCTCTTCTCCCCTCCTCCCTCTCCCCTCCTCCCCTCCTTTCCTCTCCTCTCCCTTTCTCCCTCCTCCTCTTCTCCATAATCTCCCCTTTCCCTCCTCTCTCCCCTCTCCCTCCTCCTCCTCCTCTCCTCTCCTCCCCTCTCCTCCCCTCTCTTCCCCTTCCTCCTCCCCTTCCTCTCCTCCCCCCTCTCCTCCTCCTCCCCCTCTCCCTCTCCTCCCCCCTCTCCTCTCCTCTCTCTCCCCCCCTCTCCCTCTCTCCCCCTCCCCCCTCCTCCTCCCCCTTACCCTCCTCCTCTCCCTCCCCCCCTCCCCCTTAACCCCACCTCTCCCCCCCTCCCCTCCTCTCCTCCTCCCCCCCCCTCTCCCTCTCCCCCCCCCCCCTCTCCTCCCCCCCTCCCCCCCCCCCCTCTCTCCCCCCCCCTCTCCTCCCCCCCCCCCTCTCTCCCCCCCCCCCTCCTCTCCCCCCCTCCCCCCTCCCCTCTCCTTCCCCCCCCTCTCTTCTCTCCCCCCCCCTCTCTTCCCCCTCTCCCCCCCTCCCCCCCCCCCTCTCCTCTCTCCCCCCCTCCCCCCCTCTCTCCCCCTCTCTCTCCCCCTATCTCTCTCTCTCTCCCTATCCCTCCCCTCTCTTCCTCTCTCACTCCCTCTCTCTCCCCCCCCTCTCTCTCCCCCCCCCCCCTCTCTCCCCTCCCCTCCTCCCTCCCACCTCCCCTTGAACACCCCATGCCACAGAACAGTACAGTGTGGAAACAGGCCCTTCGGCCCATCTTGCCCTCGCCGACCAACATGTCCCAGCTACACTAGTCCCACCTGCCTGCGTTTGGCCCATATCCCTCCAAACCTGTTCTATCCATGCACCTGTCTAAATGTCCCTTAAATGTGCAGGAAGGAACTGCAGATGCTGGTTTACACCGAAGATGGACACAATGCTGAAATAACTAATCGGGACAGGCAGCATCTGTGGAGAGAAGGAATGGGTGACGTTTTGGGTCGAGACCCTTCTTCAGACTGAGAGTCGGGGGAGGGGGAGACGAGAGTTGTGGACGGTGATGTGTTTATGTGAATAGCGGGGCTCAGGAGCCTCTGACTCAGCAGCTGTATCCAGATGTTTCGGGGTGGTGCCGGACAGCTGTGCTGGAACTGGCAAAACTCCGGCCCATAGTTCTGACCCGCTGAGTTACTCCAGCACTGTGTGAAACGTCACCTATCCATGTTCTCCACAGATGCTGCCTGACCCGCTGGGTTACTCCAGCACTCTGTGAAACGTCACCTATCCGTGTTCTCCACAGATGCTGCCTGACCCGCTGAGTTACTCCAGCACTCTGTGAAACGTCACCTATCCGTGTTCTCCACAGATGCTGCCTGACCCGCTGAGTTACTCCAGCACTCTGTGTCTTTTTTTCTGGAGGTTTGGTGTGGTGATGTTGGTAGTGGATGTACAAGGGTGTCGCGTGGGAGGGGGGGGGGGGGGGGGTCTCAGTGAGCAGGGAGGGTGGGGAGGCTGTCCAGTGGGTCACTGTGTGAATGACACATTTCATTCAGCAGCTCCTGACTTCACTTCCCCAGTATCTGCAGATTTTCTTCTGGTTTCTGCTCGGAAACTTGTCGAAAAGCAGAAAAGATCTGCACTTGTCCGAGTCCAGGAAGTGGACAGAATAGCAGCATTAGCAGAAAAAATGAGGAACTTAGCAGTTTTCTGTCACAATAGTTTGAGGGTGTTTTCACCGTGCGTGTGCGAGCGTGTGTGTGCGAGCGTGTGTGCATGCGCGTGCATGCGTGTATGCGTGTGTGTGCATGCGTGTGTGTGTATGTATGTGTGTGTGTGCGTGTATGTGTGCACATGTGTGTGCGCATGCGTGTGCGTGCATTTGAGTTTAGTTTACTGTCATGCGTACCAAGGTACAGTGAAAAGCTTTTGTTGCATGCTAACCATTCAGCAGAAAGACAATACAATAGACAATAGGTGCAGGAGGAGGCCATTCAGCCCTATGAGCCAGCACCGCCATTCAATGTGATCATGGCTGATCATGCTGCCTTCTCCCCATATCTCCTGACTCCATGAGCCCTATCTAGCTCTCTCTTGGAAGTATCCAGTGAATCGGCCTCCACCGCACTCTGAGGCAGAGATTATAATCGATTAATACACGATTAGAATCAAGCCGTTTACTGTGTACAGATACATGATAAAGGGAGTAAATAACGTGAAACACATTTAGTGCAGGGTAAAGTCCGATCAAAGATAGTTCGAGGGTCACCAATGAGGTAGATAGTAGTTCAGCACCGCTCTCTGGTTGTGGCAGGATGGTTCAGTTGCCTGATAACAGCCGGGAAGAAACTGTCCCTGAATCTGGAGGTGTACGTTTTCACACTACTATCTTTTGTCTGATGGGAGAGGGGAGAAGAGGACGTGGCTGGAGTGAGACTGGTCCTTGATGATGCTGCTGGCCTTGCCGAGGCAGCGTGAGGTGTAGCTGGAGTCACTGGAAGGAAGGTCTGGGCTGCGTCCCAAATTTGCTTCAATTTCTTGCGGTCTTGGATGGAGCTGTTCCCAAATCATAGAATGTAGCCCTGGTGAGACCACACCTGGAGTATTGTGTGCAGTTTTGGCCCTCTAATTCGAGGAAGGACATTCTTGCTATTGAGGGAGTGCGGCGTAGGTTCACCAGGTTAATTCCCGGGATGGCGGGACTGTCATATGCTGAGAGAATGGAGCGGCTGGGCTTGTACACTCTGGAGATTAGAAGGATGAGAGGGTATCTCATTGAAACATTTAAGATTATTAAGGGTTTGGACACGCTAGAGGCAGGAAACATGTTCCTGATGTTGGGGGAGTCCAGAATCAGGGGCCACACAGTTTTAAGAATAATGGGTAAGCCATTTAGAACAGAGACGAGGAAACATTTTTTCACACAGAGAGTGGTGAGTCTGTGGAATTCTCTGTGGAATCAGAGGGCGGTTCTCTGGATACTTTCAAGAGAGAGCTAGATTGGGCTCTTAAAGATGGTGGAGTCAGGGGATATGGGGAGAAGGCAGGAACGGGGTACTGATTGTGGATGATCAGCCATGATCACATTGAATGGTGGTGCTGGCTCGAAGGGCCGAATGGCCTACTCCCTCACCGATTGTATATTGACCAAAGTCCTATAAAGCTGCACCGTGACTTCCTGAGTTTGATCCCTCTGCTCTGCGACATTCCCCTGGACCTGACCACCCACGTTGGTGTCTTGGTGGGAGATGGGAGTGAGTCAGAAATGTGGGGTGCAAGGGGGGGAAGGAGGGTGGGAAGAGGGTGGGTGGGGTGCGGATTGCTCTCTGTCCCCTGGTTGTGTGGTTGGTCGGAGGGACTTTCCCTGTCCATGGGTTGACCTATTGGTGGTTGCGGCAGGGAGCAAGTTAGGGGATGTCCTCTGTCCAAGGGTTGGTGCAACGGAGAGATGTTCTCCATCCAGACTGATTCCTGGGATGTCAGGACTTTCACATGAAGAAAGACTGGATAGACTCGGCTTGTACTCGCTAGAATTTAGAAGATTGAGGGGGGATCTTATAGAAACTTACAAAATCCTTCAGGGGTTGGACAGGCTAGATGCAGGAAGATTGTGTGTTATGATTGTGTTTATAATTTGTTTGGTTGTTTTGTTGTTTGTCTTTTGCACAAAAATCCGCGAGCATTGCCACTTTCATTTCACTGCACATCTCGTATGTGTATGTGACAAATAAACTTGACTTGACTTGACTTGACTTGTTCCCGATGTTGGGGAAGTCCAGAACAAGGCGTCACAGTTTAAGGATAAGGGGGAAATCTTTTAGGACCGAGATGAGAATTTTTTTTTTTCACACAGAGAGTGGTGAATCTGTGGAATTCTCTGCCACAGAAGGTAGTTGAGGCCAGTTTATTGGCTATATTTAAGAGGGAGTTAGATGTGGCCCTTGTGGCTAAAGGGATCAGGGGGTATGGAGAGAAGGCAGGTACAGGATACTGAGTTGGATGATCAGCCATGATCATATTGAATAGCGGTGCAGGCTAGAAGGGCCGAATGGCCTACTCCTGCACCTATTGTCTATGTTCCTATCCATGACCTGACCTATTGGCTGTTGGTGGAATGTTCTCTCTGTCCATGGACTAGGTGGTGGAAGGGAAGATGTTCGTCCAAAATCTGATCTGTTGGATGTTGGGTTGGTGAGACAGGGAGATGCTGGTCCATGTTTGGGCATTCTCCACTGTTGGGTGGCCGGGGGGCGGAAGGGCAGATGTTTCTCTGTCCATGAGTTAGACAATAGACAATAGGTGCAGGAGTAGGCCATTCGGCCCTTCGAGCCAGCACCACCATTCAATGTGATCATGGCTGATTATCCCCAATCAGTACCCCGTTCTTGCCTTCTCCCCATATCCCCTGACTCCACTATCTTTAAGAGCCCTATCTAGCTCTCTATTGAAAGTATCCAGAGAACCGGCCTCCACCGCCCTCTGAGGCAGAGAATTCCACAGACTCACCACTCTGTGTGAAAAAGTGTTTCCTCGTCTCCGTTGTAAATAGCTTACTCCTTATTCTTAAACTGTTGACTCCCCCAACATTGGGAACATGTTTCCTGCCTCTAGCGTGACCAAACCCTTAATAATCTTATATGTTTCAATTAGAATCCCAATCATCCTTCTAAACTCCAGAGTATACAAGCCCAGCTGCTCCATTCTCTCAGCATATGACAGTCCCGCCATCCCGGGAATTAACCTTGTAAACCTACGCTGCACTCCCTCAATAGCAAGAATGTCCTTCCTCAAATTAGGGGACAAAACTGCACACAGTCTCACTAGGGTCTCTGTACAACTGCAGAAGGACCTCTTTGCTCCTATATGCGATTCCTCTTGTTATAAAGGCCAACATGCCATTTGCTTTCTTCACTGCCTTCTGTACCTGCATGCTTACTTTCATAGACTGATGAACAAGGACCCCCAGATCCTGTTGTACTTCCCCTTTTCCCAACTTGACGCCTTTTAGATAGTAATCTGCCTTCCTGTTTTTGCTACCAAAGTGGATAACCTCACATTTATCTGCATTAAACCTCATCTGCCATGCATCTGCCCGCTCCCCCAACCTGTCCAAGTCACCCTGCATTCTCATAGCATCCTCCTCACAGTTCACACTGCCACCCAGCTTTGTGTCATCTGCAAATTTGCTAATGTTACTTTGAATCCCTTCATCCAAATAATTGATGTATATTGTAAATAGCTGCGGTACCCCACTAGTCACTGCCTGCCATTCTGAAAGGGACCCGTTAATCCCTACTCTTTGTTTCCTGTCTGCCAACCACTTCTCTATCCATGTCAGCACTCTACCCCCAATACCATGTGCCCTAATTTTGCCCACTAATCTCCTATGTGGGACCTTATCAAATGCTTTCTGAAAGTCCAGGTACACTACATCCACTGGCTCTCCCTTGTCCATTTTACTTGTTACATCCTCAAATAATTCCAGAAGATTAGTCAAGCATGATTTCCCCTTCGTAAATCCATACTGACTCGGACCAATCCTGTTACTGCTATCCAAATGTGCCGTTATTTCATCTTTTATCCCTATCACCCGTTAAACCCTACTCTTTGTTTCCTGTCTGCCAACCACTTCTCCATCCATGTCAGCACTCTACCCCCAATACCATGTGGGGAGACCTCCATCCATGGCCTGGTGTGTTGGTGAGAAGCAGAGATGTCCTCTGTCTGTCTATGGGTTGGGTGATGGGTTGGTTGTGCGTGTTGGTGGGACGGGGAGATGTCCATCCATGGGCCCTGACCTCTTGGTGGTTTGCAGGTTGGTGACTGGCCGAAGGGGCTTGTGGAGTAGCGGCAATGCAGAGCATCAAGTGCGTGGTGGTGGGTGACGGGGCGGTGGGCAAGACGTGCCTGCTGATCTGCTACACCACCAACGCCTTCCCCAAGGAGTACATCCCCACCGTGTTTGACAATTACAGCGCCCAGATCACGGTGGACAGTCGGGCGGTCAGCCTCAACCTGTGGGACACGGCCGGACAGGAGGAGTACGACCGCCTGCGGACATTGTCTTACCCCCAGACCAACGTCTTCATCATCTGCTTCTCCATCCTGTCTCACTCCTGTGTCTCACTCTCTGTCTCACTCCACTCTGTCCTCACTTCTCACTCTCCTGTCTCCACCTCCACTTCCCTCCTGTTCTCCACTTCCCTCCTGTCCTCCACTTCCCTCCTGTCTTCCACTTCCCTCCTGTCCTCCACTTCCCTCCTGTCCTCCACTTCCCTCCTGTTCCCTTCCCTCCTGTCCTCCACTTCCCTCCTGTCCTCCACTTCCCTCCTGTCCTCCACTTCCCTCCTGTCCTCCACTCCCCTCATCCTCTCCTGTCCTCCACTCCCCCTCGGCCCCTCCCCTCGTCCTCCATCTCCTGTCCTCCACTCCCTCCATCGTCCTCCATTCCTCCCCTCCATCCCGCTCCCCAATCCACTCCCCTCTCCTGCTCCCCAATCCACTCCTCCACTCCTCCCCCTGTCCTCCACTTCCCTCCTGTCCTCCACTTCCCTCCCCTCCTCCTGCTCTCCCCTCCCCATCCTCTCCACTCCTCCTCCTCTCCCCCGTCCCCCTCGTGAGGGAGGGTCCCGGCCCCCCCTCCTCCTCCTCCCCCCCCCCCCCCCCCCCTCGTCCGCTTCTCCCTCTCCCTCCTCCCAAATCCACCCTCCCTGCCCCCCCCTCGCGAGGAAGGGCATTACTGGACGTTGAGGGGAGGGGGTACGTTCTCTGTCCATTGGTTGACCTGTTGGATCTGTTGGGTGTGGATGTTATAAATGGGGGGGGGGGGTGAGGTTATCCCCACTACCCCACCCAGCCCCACCCTCTACAACCAGACCCACGCGAAGAGATCACCCCCTCTTAGGGCCAAATACCCTCGGTTTCTGCCACCCTGAGTGAATCCCCCCCCCCACTGGTCCCCCCCCCCCCCACTGGTCCCCCCCCACCAGTTCCCCCCCCCCCACCCCACCCCACCGGGCAACACTGGGACGGAGAGACAAGGGACCCCACCCCCCCTTGCTCTGTGATGTCTGGTGCCCCAAGACCCCTCCAGCTCCCCTCTTCTCCCCCCCCCCCTCCCCTCCCCCCTTAGAACCCCCAAACTGGGTGTAATTGCCCCCCCCCCACCCTAGGGACCCCTCACTTACCCCACCCTTGGGTGCTCCCCCCCCCCCCCCCATTCTAATCCCGAGGGGTGGGGTCTGCCAGCGACCGGCTGGGGATTGCCCCACTTGCCCCCGCCCCCCTCTTATCCTGAGATTTCACCCCCCCCCCCCCCCCCCCCCCCCCCAATGATGGATGGGTGGGGGGAGGGGTGGGATAGAGGTTGTGTTGGTGGCGAGGGGAGGGGGGGCTGTCGGGGTCTAAAGTGTCGGGGAGGGGGGGAAAGTGTCGCGAGGGGGGGGGGGGGGGAAGGTGGGACCCATAACTTGCCCACCCCCCTCCCATTCTCTGCTCCCCTCCCAAAAATGATCTGCTTGCTGCCTGGGGCTGTCTTGGGGGAGGGGTTTACTTTGGGGGCCCCCCCCTCCCCAAACCCCCGGCCCAAAAGCTGCTTTTTATGAAAGATTTATGAACAAATTATGTGTATGATGCTAACCCAAGGTGTAACAAACTCACTCTGTGCCTCTGTACCCCCCCCCCCCCCCCCCCCCCCCCCCCAAGTCAGGGCCGACCCCCCCCCCCCAACTTGTTTTAATCTTATTTGAGCTAATAAACTCTCTGCTCTGGCGACAAGCGGCCTGTGGTTGTCATGGTGACCGTCTGGAGTTAGGCCTTGGGCCCAGCGTGGGGCCTGGGCAGCGGGTAATGCAGACCGTGAGCTGGTTCAGGCCCTGCCTATTGATCCGGGGCAGTTGTAGATGGGTGGGCAACAGTTTAGTTTAGTTTAGAGATACAGCGCGGAAACAGGCCCTTCGGCCCACCGAGTCCGCACCGCCCAGCCATCCCCGCGCACTAACACTATCCTACACACATGAGGGACAAACCGCGCAATTAAAGTACAAACCAGCACGTCTTGGAGTGTGGGAGGAAACCGGAACGCCCGGAGTAAACCCACGCAGGTTACGGGGAGAACGTACAAACTCCGTACAGACAGCACCCGTAGTCGGAATGGAACCAGGGTCTCCAGCGCTGTGAGGCAGCAACTCTACCACTGCGCCACCGTGTCGCCCTGGTTTAGTTTAGTCTTTAGTTTAGCTTGGAGATACAGCATGAAAAAGGCCCTTAGGCCCATCGAGTCCGTTCCTACCAGCGATCCCTGCACACACTACACACACTAGAGACAATTTACTGAAGCCACGAAACTGTCCCTGAATCTAGAGGTGTGCGTTTTCCTACCGGTACCTTTTGCCCGATGGGAGAGGGGTGAAGAGGGAGTGATCGGTAAGTTCTTGGCCGCCGCCTAAAGCACCGGGTGCTCTCTGTGTGGAGTTTGCATGTTCTCCCCGTGACCACGTGGGTTTCCTCCGGGTGCTCCGGTTTCCTCCCACATCCCAAATACGTGTGGGAATCTGGGGGGGGGTAGAAGGGAGTGCGGGGAATGCAATGGGATTGGTGTAAATGGGGCATTTGATGGTTGGCATGGACTCGATGGGCTGAAGGGCCAGTTTCACGATGGTGTGGAGAGAGGTGGGCAAGTGTTGGGGTCTGCACTGTGAGGGAGGGGTGGTACTGAAGACTCTATTCCTTGGAGCGCAGGAGGTTGAAGGGTGATCTTGTAGAGGTGTACAAAATCACGTGGGGAATAGATCGCCTGACGTCCTGGCAATATCCTCGTAAATCATGTCTGGCATCTTTAGTGGCATCGTTTCTGCCGCAAAGGCCACCAAGACCAACCCCAATACTCCAAGATAGACCCAGAATGCTGGAGTAACTCAGCGGGACAGGCAGCATCTCTGGAGAGAAGGGGAATGGGTGACATTTTTGGGTCGAGACTCTTCCTGAAACGTCACCCATTCCTCGACCCGAAACGTCACCCATTCCAGAGATGCTGCCTGTCCTGCTGAGTTACTCCGACATTCTGCATCTATCCCGCATCTGCAGTTCCTCAGTGTTTAAGAAAGAACTGCAGATGCTGGTAAAATCAAAGGTAGACACAAAATGCTGGAGTAACTCAGCGGGACAGGCAGCATCTATGGAGAGAAGGAATTGGTGACAATGTCTCTCCATAGATGCTGTCTCACTCGCTGAGTTGCTCCAGCATTTTGTGTCTACCTTCAGCAGTTCCTTCTTACTCAACACTCCAAGTGCGGAGGCTCTGTTCGGGCTGTAACTCGCTGTGAAACTGGAGACTAAACAACCAGGGTAATTACTGGTGAACAAAGGCCTTGGCCCTAGAACGGAACAAGAGCCTCATTATCTCCACTGTCTTCCCCGCCCTTCATTAATCCCACTCTCGGCAGCTCTGGCCCTGGCCAGCAACTCCGCTCGGGAACTGGATCACAGGCTGCACTGCCCCGCTCCACTCGTTTGTTAACATTCCGGGCCTCTCCCACTTCCGGGAAACATTCCTGGAAGTATCCCAAGGAACTGCAGATAGTCATCGAATCTTGCAGCGTGGAAACCGGCCCTTCGGCCCAACTTGCCCACACCGGCCAACATGCCCCATCTACACTAGTCCCACCTGCCCGCGTTCGGTCCATATCCCTCCAAACCTGTCCTATACATGTACCTGTCTAAATCTTTCTTAAACGTTGGGATAGTCCCAGCCTCAACTACTCTGGCAGCTTGTTCCATACACCCACCACCCTTTGTGTGAAAAAGTTACCCCTCAGATTCCTATTAAATCTTTTCCCCTTCACCTTGAACCTGTGTTCTCTGGTCCTCGATTCCCCTACTCTGGGCAAGAGACTCTGTGCATCTACCCGATCTATTCCTCTCATGATCTGATACACCTCTATAAGATCGTCCCTCATCCTCCTGCACTCCATGGAATAGAGACCCAGCCTGCTGAACCTCACCCTGTAGCTCACACCCTCTAGTCCTGGCAACATCCTCGTAAATCTTCTCTGCGCCATTTCCAGCTTGACAACATCTTTCCTATAAAACGGAACACAATACTTTAATGGCGGACTCAGCAACATCTTACACAACTGCAGCAATGACCTCCCAACTTCTATATTCAATACTAGAACCATGGGCGGTCACGGTGGCGCAGCGGTAGAGCTGCTGCCTCACAGCGCCGGAGACCCGCGTTCGATCCCGACTACGGGTGCTGTCTGTACGGAGTTTTTACGTTCTCCCCGTGACCTGCGTGGGTTTTCTCCGGGATCTTCAGTTTCCTCCCACACTCCAAAGACGTGCAGGTTTGTAGGTTAATTGGCTTGGTGTAAATGTAAAAATTGTCCCTAGTGTGTCTAGGATAGTGTTAGTGTGCGGGGATCGCTGGTCGGCGCGGGACCGGCGGGCCTGTTTCCGCGCTGTATCTCTAAACTGAACTAAAATGAGTAAAACACAAAGTGCTGGAGGAACTCAGCAGGTCTGGCAACATCTGTAACATCTGTGGAGGGAATGGACAGGGTGTGTTTGGGGTTGGGACCTCTCTTCAGACTGATATAAGGGGGGGGGGGGGGGGGGAATGAAAGCTGGAAAAGAGAGAGAGCAGGGAAAATGTTGCCAGGACTAGAGGGTATGAGTTACAGGGAGACGCTGAGTAGGCTGGGTCTCTATTCCTTGGAGCGCAAGATTATACATCTTATGGAGGTGTATAAAATCACGAGGGGCAAAGATCGGGTAGATGCACAGAGTCTCTTGCCCTCTCTCATCATCACGGACTGGTTCGGCTACTTGAGCGCCCAGAAATGAAGGGATCTACTGAGAGTGGTGGACACTGCCCGGTCTATTACAGGTACTGACCTCCCCACCATCGCAGGGATCTACAGGAGTTGCTGCCTCAAAAAGGCAGCCAGCATCATCAGAGACCCACACCATCCTGGCCACGCTCTCATCTCGCTGCTACCATCGGGAAGAAGGTACAGGAGCCTGAAAACCATGACCTCCAGGTTCAAGAACAGCTTCTTCCAAGCAATGAATCAAAATTGTTTGATTATCCTGGAATTCATGCTTGCTGGAATCTAACAGGTCTGTAAATACAATAACGCACTGAGAGCGTGTTTTTTGTGTCCACCTTAAAGATAGCGGAGTCGGGGGATATGGGGAGAAGGCAGGAACGGGGTACTGATTGGGGATGATCAGCCATGATCACATTGAATGGCCGTGCTGGCTCGAAGGGCCGAATGGCCTATTCCTACACCTATTGTCAATAGAAAGATGTGTAGGAAGGAACTGCAGATGCTGCTTTAAATCGAAGATGGACACAAAATGCTGGAGTAACTCAGCGGGACAGGCAGCATCTCTGGAGAGAAGGAATGGGTGACGTTTCGGATCGAGACCCCTCTTCAGATTGAGAGTTGGGGGCGAGGGAAACTAGAAATATGAAGAGGTACAAAAAAAATGAATGAAAGGTTCATGAAATGACAAATAAAAGGCAGTAATGGTGAGGGGTGATCTTAAAATCATGAGAGGAATAGATCGGGTAGATGCACAGAGTCTCTTGCCCAGAGTAGATGAATCAAGGACCAGAGGACACAGGTTCAAGGTGAAGGGGAATTATTTAATCGGAATCCGAGGGGTCACTATTTCGCACAAAGGGCAGTGGATGTGTTCAACGAGCAGCCAGAGGAGGTAGTTGAGGCTGGGACTATCCCAACGTTTAAGAAACAGTTAGACAGGTACATGGATAGGACAGGTTTGGAGGGATATGGGCCAAACGCGGGCAGGTGGGACTAGTGTACCTGGGACATGTTGGCCGGTGTGGGCGAGTTGGGCTGAAGGGCCTGTTTCCACGCTGCTTAAAGGAAGGTGGCTCTACGTTTCTGTAGTTCATTCTATATTATCCTTGATCTTGCATCTCTTTTGACGTCTTGTTTTCACAGCACACTCTTCCTTATCTCTGTCTCCCTCTCCCCCGACTCTCAGTCTGAAGTAGGGTCTGGACCCAAAACGTCACTCATTCCTTCTCTCCAGAGATGCTGCCTGTCCCGCTGGGTTACTCCAGCATTTTGATCTATCCGCAGTACACAGCCAGACCCACTGATGTACAGAGGATGGGGTCCAAGCCCATAACTCCCTGAATGTGGCCACACAAGTAGACAGATCAGGTGAAGAAGGCGAACGGTATCTCGCTTTCATCGGTCGGGGGCATTGAGTACAAGAGTCGGGAAGTCACGAGGCAGTTTTATAAAACTTTTTTGAAAAGGCTCTAAGTGCTGGAGTAACTCAGCGGGTCAGGCAGCATCTGTGGAGAACATGGATAGGTGACGTTTCAGGTCGTGACCCTTCTTCAGATTGATGGTCAGGCTGCATCTGGAAAATGACGTGCAGTTCTGGTCGCCCTCATTACAGGAAGTTGCAGAGGAGGTTTACCAGAATGTTGCCTGGATTAGACTTAAGTTTCAGTTTCAGTTTAGATTATTGAGAAACATAGGTGCAGCAGTAGGCCATTCGGCCCTTCGAGTCTGCACCGCCATTCAATGTGATCATGGCTGATCATCCAACTCGGTATCCTGTACCTGCCCTCTCTCCATACCCCCTGATTTCTTTAGCCACAAGGGCCACATTTAACCCTCTTAAATCTAACCAATGAACTGGCCTCAACTACCTTCTGTGGCAGAGAATTCCAGAGATTCACCACTCTCTGTGTGAAAAATAATTTTCTCATCTCGGTCCTAAAAGGCCCTTATCTTTAAACTGTGACCCCTTGTTCTGGACTTCCCCAATATCGGGAACAATCTTCCTGCATCTAGCCTGTCCAACCCTTTAAGAATTTTGTAAGTTTCTATAAGATCCCCCCTCAATCTTCTAAATTCTAGCGAGTACAAGCTGAGTCTATCCAGTCTTTCTTCATATGAAAGTCCTGACATCCCAGGAATCAGTCTGGTGAACCTTCTCTGTACTCCCTCTATGTCAAGAATGTCTTTCCTCAGATTAGGAGACCAAAACTGTACGCAATACTCCAGGCGTGGTCTCACCAAGGCCCTGTACAAGGGTTGAGAGGGTATCTTATTGAAACATGTAAGATTGTTAAGGGTTTGGACATGCTAGAGGCAGGAAACGTGATCCCGATGTTTGGGGGGGGGGGGGGGGGTCCAGAACCAGGGGCCACGGTTTAAGAATAAGGGGTAAGCAATTTAGAACGGAGACGAGGAAACACTTTTTCTCTCAGAGAGTTGTGAGTCTGTGGAATTCTCTGCCTCAGAGGGCGGTGGAGGCCGGTTTTCTGGATACTTTCAAGAGAGAGCTAGATACGGAGATCAAAGATCACGGAGTCAAATTGACTCTATTGTCACTAACTTTATTTGGGACTACAAAACACACAGAATACACAAAAGACATTTGTGCAAATCCGAAGAAAATGGAGGATTAGCTTTACCTAATTTTCTTTTTTACTACTGGGCAACTAATATTAAAAATGTAACTTTCTGGTTGGCTGATACATGTCACCATGTAAATTGGTTAAAAATGGAGAGGGAAGATCGTTTGCCTTTTAGTATAGGCTCGATCCTCCTACCTCCAATACATTTGGATGTCAACGTATGAGCATATACACAAGACTGTCCTCTTATGGGTCCAGATATATTAGACGATTGTTTGAATAGACATGCCAATATCTTACATTTATAACACTCTTCTAAATATTGACACCCCACCCTCTGAGATTTATAGGCGAGCATGGGAGGACGAGCTGGGTTCACCCATTTCGAAAGATATATGGGAGGAAAGCCTACAATACTACTGTGTATGTATTGAATTCTTGAAAATTGTGCCAGGCATTGCTTGATACAATTTAAAGTATTGCATAGGTTATACTATTCAAAGACCAAATTGAACAGGATCTTCCCAACTGTCTCTCCTCTCTGTGATAAATGTCACTTTCAAGAAAGAATCATTCTTTTGTATTCTGTATAAAAATACAAAACTTCTGGATGGGAATTTTCAATAAAACACTTAAAATTCAATTGGAGTCAGATTCAAAATTAATAATATTAGGAATGTCAGAGGGCTGCCCTAAGTTAACGATATTTCAAAGACGCTTCCTTGACTACGGTTTAATAACTGCGAAAAAACGTATATTTAAATTCTGGAAAAAGATAACAGTCCCTACAGTGAAGATGTGGATCACAGACATGACCGAGACGCTACATCTAGAAAATATAAGGCTGACATAAGGCTTGACTGACAAACCAGATCAATTTTTCAAAATATGGTCTCCTTTTATTAAATTTCTTCAACAACATAATGATTGAACACAAACTCAAAACCGACACTAGGGTCAGGTGAGCGGGCGTAGGGAAGGGCAGTGGGATATATCTCCGCTTCTTTCACACCGTCGTTAGTTCTGGGGTTTTCCTTTTTTCTTTTTCTTGTCTTTCTCAAAATTCTTTCTTTTCTTTTTCTTTTCGTCTTTCTTTTTCCTTTTTCCTTTTTACCGATTTAGTTATTAGTTTATAAAATGTTAAAATTGAAGCAGTACGTTATGTCGATTACTTTCTCCTTGTACAATTGCTTCTAATAAAATAAATATATATTTTTAAATGATAGCGGGGAGAAGGCAGGAACGGGGCACTGATTGGGGATGATCAGCCATGATCACATTGAATGGCGGTGCTGGATTGAAGGGCCGAATGGCCTACTCCTGCACCTATTGTTTATTGTCACGTGTACCGAGGTACAATGAAAAGCTTT
Source organism: Leucoraja erinaceus (assembly GCF_028641065.1). NCBI lineage: Eukaryota > Metazoa > Chordata > Chondrichthyes > Rajiformes > Rajidae > Leucoraja > Leucoraja erinaceus. The sequence goes on along the minus strand of NC_073382.1, from coordinate 81,477,743 downwards.
TGTTGCGTGCTAACCAATCAGCGGAAAGATGGGGGGGGGGGGGGGGGGGGTATAGGAGCCGGAGGAGTGGGGGTAAGGGGCTGCACAGTAATAATAACATTGAATTATTAATAGAGCAACAAATAAAATAATGGATGATAAAACAAGTCAACAGATAGAGAGGAGAGAGGGGTGGAGTGAGAGAGTGAAGCAGAGGAAGAGAGAGAAAGGCAGCAGAGAGACAGGGAGGAACAGAGCGGGAGAGGGGGAAGGGGAGAGGGAGAGAAGAGAGGCAGAGTTAGAGAGAGGAGTGTTGGTGGGCTGAGAAGCGGTGTGTGTGTACACGTGTGTGTATGCGTGCGTGTGTTTGTGTAAGTGTGTGTCTGTGTGTGTGTGTATGCGTACGTGTGTGCGTGCGCATGTTGGTGTACATGTGTGTGTACACGTGCGTGTGCATGCGTGTGTGTATGTGTGTCTCTGGGGGTGTTGGGGATCAAATTACGTGCGTGCGTGTGTGTACATGCATGCGCGATGTATCTGCATGCATGTGTGTGCATGTGTGCGCCTGTGAGTGTGCGCACGAGTGTGTGTGAGCGTGTGTATGCGTGCATGTGTGCACGTGTCTGTGTGCGCACGGGTTTGCGTGCGTGTATGTGCGCGCGCGTGTGGACTTGCATGTATTTGTGTCCGCGCGTGTGTACGTATACGTGTGTGTACGTATACGTGTGTGTACGTATACGTGTGTGTACGTATACGTGTGTGCGTGTGTGTACGTATACGTGTGTGTACGTATACGTGCTTGTGTACGTGTGAGTGTGTGTATGTATACGTGCGTGTGTACGTGAGTGTGTGTACGTGTGTGTACGTATACGTGCGTGTACGCATACGTGCGTGTGTACGTACGTATACATGCGTGTGTACGTGTGTGTGTACGTGTGTGTACGCATACATGTGCGTGTGTACGTGTGTGTGTGTGTACGTATACGTACGTGTGTGTGTGTGTACGTGTGTGTCTCGGGGGTGGTGCGGATCGGCCTGGGTTTTCATTTCCTGCCATTTCTTGTAAACAAGCTGACTCTGCCTGTGGGCGTGTGAGCAGCTCTGCTGGAGCGAGTGATGCAGCACGGAAACAGGCCCTTCGGCCCATCGAGCCCCTGCCGACCAGCGATCACCCGTTCACTAGCTCCATGCAAAGAATTCCACAGATTCACCACCTTCAGGCTGAAGAAATTCCTCCCGAAAAAACAAGTCAAAGTATCCTTTATTGTCATTCAGACTATTCAGTTTGAACAAAATTTTGTGTCTTGCAGTCATAACACAGAATAAAATAACAAAACACACAATAAACACAGTTTAACATCCACCACAGTGAGTGTACCAGGCACCTCCTCACTGTGAAGGCAAAAGTCTTAAAGTACTTGTCGCTTCCCTCCTTGTTCTCCCTCTGCGTTGAGGCGATCCAGGCTTCCGATGTCGTGACCCAGCCGGGTGATGGTAAAGCCCGCGGCCGAATCCGAGCTCCGCGAACGGGCCGGTTCAAACTCCGCGGCCCCGGGGCGGTCGAAGCTGCCGCCCTCCAGTCCAACGGACGATGCTCCATCCTGAAAGAACGTCCTTTAATTCTGAGGCTGTGGCCTCTGGTCCTAGACTCTCCCACTGGTGGAGACATCCTCTCCACATCCACTCTATCCGGGTATCTGTCTATTTCTTCAACGTTGCGATTGTATTTCACTCTCATCATTTACCTGTCACCTGCATATTCCTGTACACCTGTGAGCGTTCACTTTATCCGTGCCCCTCATGATCTTGTCCACCTCAATAAGCTCACCCCTCAGCCCCCTACGCTCCAAAGGGCAAAGTCCCAGCCTATCCAACCTCTCCCTGTAACTCAGGCCCACAAGCCCAGGTAACATCCAACATAACGGCATCCTGCAGGACCGGCACGGTGGCGCAGCGGTAGAGTTGCTGCCTCACAGTGCCAGGGATCCGAGTTCCATCCTGTCTACGGGTGCTGTCTTTACGGTGTTTGCACGTTCTCCCCGTGACAGCGTGGATTTTCTGCGGGTGCTCCGGATTCCTTCCACACTCCAATGACGTACAGGTTTGTAGGTTAATCGGCTTGGTGTAAATGTTAATTGTCCCCAGTGTGTGTAGGACAATACACAATAGGTGCAGGAGTAGGCCATCGGCCCTTCGAGCCAGCACCGCCATTCAATGTGATCATGGCTGATCATCCACAATCAGTACCCCGTTCCTGCCTTCTCCCCATATCCCCTGACTCTGACATCTTTAAGAGCCCT
>NC_073382.1:81395088-81475364 GCF_028641065.1 Leucoraja erinaceus | reverse complement strand
TCCACCCTCCCCCTAACCCCTCCCTCCCCACTCTTCCACCTCTCCCACTTACCCCATCCCTCTCCCACCCCTCCCTCCCCTCGCCCCTTCCCTACCTCTGTCCCTCTTCCACCACTCCCCTACCCCTCCCTCCCCACTCTTCCACTTCTCTCTCCACTTACCCCATCCCTCTCCTCTCCCCCTCCCTCCCCTCTCACCCCGTTTCCCCTACCCCTCTGTCCCTCTTCCACCACTCCCCCTACCCCTATCCTTCTCTCCAGAGACGCTGCCTGTCCCGCTGAGTTACCCCAGCATTTTGTGTCTGTCTTCAGTTTAAACCAGCACCTGCAGTTCCTTCCTGCACATTCATTAACATGGGTTTATGATGGGGGGGGGGGGGGGGGGGAAAGATTTAATAGGAACGTTTTCACACAGAGGGGGGGGTGGGTGTATGGAACGAGCTGCCAGAGGGGGTAGTTGTGGCAAATAGTTACGATGGCGCAGCGGTAGAGTTGCTGCCTCACAGAGCTAGAGACCCAGGTTCGATCCCGTCTGTACGGAGTTTGTACCTTCTCCCCGTGACCTGCGTGGGTTTTCTGCAGGTGCTCTGGTTTCTTCCCACACTCCAAATACGTGCGGGTTTGTTGGTTAATTGGGTTCGGTAAAAAGTAAATTGTTTGTTGTGAATAGGATAGTGCTAGTGTACGGGGGGATCGCTGGTCGGTACGGACTCCGTGGGCCGAAGGGCCTGTTTCCACACTGCATCTCAAAACTAAACTAACAACATATAACTCCAGAGATGCTGCCTATCCCGCTGAATTTCTCCAGCTTCTAGTTTTAGTTTTAGAGAAACAGCACGGAAACAGGCCCTTCGGCCCACCGGGTCTGCGCCGACCAGCGACCCCCGCACAATAACACTATCCGAACCCCACAAGAGACAATCTATTTACATTTACCAAGCCAATTAACCTACAAACCTGTACGTGTTTGGAGTGTGGGAGGGAAACCGAAGATCCCAGAGAAAACCCACGCATGTCACGGGGGGGACATGCAAACTCCGTACAGACAGCACCCATAGTCGGGATCAAACCCGGGTCTCCGGCGCTGTGAGGCAGCAACTCTACCGCTGCACCTTCTACCTTCGGTTAAAACCAGCATCTGCAGTTCCTGCCTGCACAGGCACATGGGATAGGACAGGTTTGGAGGGATATGGGCCAAACGCAGGCAGATGGGACTAGTGTGGAGGGGGCATGTTTGGTCGCTGTGGGCCGAAGGGCCTGTTTCTGTGCCATGTGGCCCGGTGCTGCCATCTGATGTTGGCGGTGGGAAATGCGCCGGGGCCTGTATCGGGACGGGGATCTCAGCCTCACCTCCGGCCCACTGGACAAAGTATCTGCCCGGCAACAGGGCCTGGCCGCTGAGGCAGCACAGCGCACATATCTTCCCCTCTACCCCCTGGAGCACTGGCCAGCATAGGCTCGATGGGCCGAAGGGCCTGTTTTCCCCACTATCTCTAAAGTCTAAAGGATATTCACTGGTCAGCATCGATTCAGTGGGCCGAAGGACCTGTTTCCATGCTGTATCTCTGAACTAAAGAAGGCATCAAGGAGGCGCTGCGGTAGAGTTGCTGCCTCACAGCGCTAGAGACCCGGGTTCAATCCCAGCTACGGGTGCTGCCTGTACGGAGTTTGTACGTTCTCCCCGTGACCTGCGTGGGTTTTCTCTGGGTGCTCCGGTTTCCTCCCACACTCTAAGGACGTGTAGTTAATTGAATTCTGTAAATTGTCCCTAGCGTGTAGGAGAGTGTGACCGTGCGGGGATCGCTGGTCGGCATGGACTCGGTGGGCCAAAGGGCCTGTTTCCGTGACTACTTTAGACTTTATACTTTAGAGATACAGCACAGAAACAGGCCATTCGGCCCACCAAGTCCATGCTGACTGTTGATCGCACTTTAGGTTTATACTTTAGAGATAATGCCACACCAGAAGCGAAGAGGGGAGGGAGAGAGGAGGGGAGGGGAGGAGAGGAGAGGAGAGGGGAGGGGAGGAGAGGAGAGGAGAGGAGAGGGGAGAGGAGATGGAGAGGAGGGGAGGGGGGGAGGGAGAGAGAGAGGGGGTAGAGAGGGGGGAGAGGAGAGGTGAGGGGAGAGGAGAGGGGAGGGGGAGGAGAGGAGAGGGGAGCGGGGAGGAGAGGAGAGGGGAGAGGAGAGGGGAAGGGGAGGAGAGGGAGGGAGGAAGGGAAGTGGGGGGGGGGGGGGGGGAGAGGGAAGGATGAGGATGAGTGTTTACCTCAGGAGTGACGGTGGGTTTCCGGTTTCGCTGCCAGATGATGCAGGTGACCAGCATGTGGAGCTGGGAGGCGGCCATGAAGGTCAGGAAGGCTCGTTCATGGATCCCTGCAGTGACACACAGTGTTGTCAGCGCTTACTTCCTCACTCCCTCCCTCACTCCTTCCATGTCTCACTCCTTCCCTGCCTCACTCACTCACTCCCTACACCACGGGAGTGAGGGGAGGGGGGAGTGACGGGGAGGGGAGGAGGGGGAAGAGAGAGGGGGGAGGGAGGGGGGGGGGGGAGGAGGGGGGGGCAGGGAGGGGGGCGTGAGTGAGGGGGGGGGTCAGGATGAGGATGAGGGGTGGAGTGAGGGGAGGGAGTGAGGGGAGGTGAGGAGGGAGGGAGTGAGGGAGCGGAGGGATGGGAGTCAGGATGAGGAGAAGGAGGGGGTGAGGGGGGGGGAGGGAGTGATTGAGGGGGGAGTGAGGGAGGAGGAGGAGGGAAGGGAGGGGGGAGTGAGGGGAGGAGGGAGGGTGAGTGAGGGGTGGAGTGAGGAGGAGAGGGGGGGGGGGGGTGAGGGGGGGGAGGGGAATGAGTGAGTGAGGGGAGAGGGGGAGGGGGAGGGAATGAGGGGGGAGTGAGGGGAGGAGTGAGTGAGTGAGGGAAGGGGGGGAGGAGGCTGTTACTCACGGTGGTTGTCGATGGAGGAGACGTAGGTGAGTGTGAGGAGGGCCAGATTCTCCAGCAGGTTTGCGGTGAAGTTGACGACACAGAGCGTGGTGTGGTGAGGGGCCATGGAGGAGGTGCCCCGGCGATAAAACCTCCAGTAGGCCAGGGCCAGGAGGAGGCGTGGGGCTGCGTGGATAGCGATGCAGAAACGCCAGACGTACCGCTGCGGCGATTCTCCTCCAATCGCCGAGCTGATGGAGGGGAGGTAGTTGGGCACCTGTAACACAGGGTCAGAGATCACGGGGGCAGGGGCAGAGGTCACCGAGTCAGAGGGCAGGGGTCATGGGGAGAGTCGCCAGAGACTGACTATCATGACTATCATATTGTGTGCAACGGGATCTGGGGGTCCTTGTTCATCAGTCTTTGAAAGTAAGCATGCAGGTACAGCAGGCAGTGAAGAAAGCGAATGGCATGTTGGCCTTTATAACAAGAGGAATCGAATATAGTAGCAAGGAGGTCCTTCTGCAGTTGTACAGGGCCCTAGTGAGACCACACCTGGAGTATTATGTGCAGTTTTGGTCCCCTAATTTCCGGGAGGACATTCTTGCTATTGAGGGAGTGCAGCATAGGTTTACAAGGTTCATTCCCAGGATGGCGGGATTGTCAAATACTGAGAGAAGGGAACAGCTGGACTTGTACACTGTGGCGTTTAGAAGGATGAGAGGATATCTTATAATGAAACACTTATTGAAAGATTATTAAGGGTTTGGACACGCTAGAGGCAGGAAACATGTTCCCGATGTTGGGGGGAGTCCAGAACCAGGCGCCACACAGTTTAAGAATAAGGGGTAAGCCATTTAGGACGGAGATGAGGAAACACTTTTTCTCACAGAGAGTTGTGAATGTGTGGAATTCTCTGCCTCTGTGGAGGCCGGTTCTCTGGATGCTTTCAAGAGAGTTAGATACCAGAGTCAGGGGATATGGGGAGAAGGCAGGAACGGGGTACTGATTGGGGATGATCAGCCATGATCACATTGAATGGCGGTGCTGGCTCGATTAACTAAATTAAACTAAACTACCTCCAAATTCAGGGGTAGTTTGTCCCGGCTGTTATCATGTGACTGAACCATCCTCTCACCGATTGGAGAGCAGTCCTGACCTCCCATCTACCTCATTAGAGACCCTCGGACTATTTTTAAATCGGTCTTTACCTTGCACTAAACGTTAATCCCTGCATCTGTACACTGGACTGCTCGATTGTAATCATGTATTGTCTTTCTGCTGACTGGACAGCACGCAACAAAAAGCTTTTCACTGGATGTATTAAAGAGAGAGTTACATTTAGTTTTTAGGGCTAACGGAATTAAGGGATACACGGAGAAAGCTGGAACGGGATACTGAATGCGGATGATCAGCCATGATCATATTGAATGGCGGTGCTGGCTCAAAGGGCTGAATGGTCTACTCCTGCACCTGCTGTCTATGTTTCTATGTTTTACCTTAGTACACGTGACAATAAACTAAACTAACTGTGCTGGACTTTACCTTGCACTAAACGTTATTCCCTTTATCCTGTATCTGTGCACTGTGGACGGCTCGATTGTAATCATGTATTGTCTTTCCGCTGACTGGTTAGCACGCAACAAAACCCTTGCGTTGTACCTTGTACAGGTAACTGTGATAACAGGGCCTTTCACTGTAGCTTGGTGCAGGTGGGGTTTGTACTTCTGTGCAGGTGAGCGTGAGCGTGCAGGTGGGGTTGGAGCTCGGTGCAGGTGAGTGTGAGCGTGCAGGTGGGGTTGGGGCTCGGTGCAGGTGAGTGTGCAGGTGGGGTTGGAGCTCGGTGCAGGTGAGTGTGCAGGTGGGGTTGGAGCTCGGTGCAGGTGAGTGTGAGCGTGCAGGTGGGGTTGGAGCTCGGTGCAGGTGAGCGTGCAGGTGGGGTTGGAGCTCGGTGCAGGTGAGCGTGCAGGTGGGGTTGGAGCTCGGTGAGGTGAGCGTGCAGGTAAGGGGGTTGGAGCTCGGTGCAGGTGAGCGTGCAGGTGGGGTTGGAGCTCGGTGCAGGTGAGCGTGTAGGTGGGGTTGGAGCTTGGTGCAGGTGAGTGTGTAGGTGGGGTTGGAGCTCGGGTGCAGGTGAGCGTGTAGGTGGGGTTGGAGCTCGGTGCAGGTGAGCGTGAGAGTTCAGGTGGGGTTGGAGCTCGGTGCAGGTGAGCGTGAGAGATCAGGTGGGGTTGGAGCTCGGTGCAGGTGAGCGTGAGAGATCAGGTGGGGTTGGAGCTCGGTGGAGTTGAGAGTGAGAGTTCAGTTGGGGTTGGAGCTCGGTGCAGGTGTGAGCGTGCAGGTGGGGTTGGAGCTCGGTGCAGGTGAGCGTGAGGGTTCAGGTGGGGTTGGAGCTCGGTGCAGGTGACCGTGAGGGTTCAGGTGGTGTTGGAGCTCGGTGCAGGTGAGCGTGAGAGTTCAGGTGGGGTTGGAGCTCGGTGCAGGTGAGTGTGAGTGTGTAGGTGGGGTTGGAGCTCGGTGCAGGTGAGCGTGAGCGTGCAGGTGGGGTTGGAGCTTGGGTGCAGGTGAGCGTGCAGGTGGGGTTGGAGCTCGGTGCAGGTGAGAGTGAGCGTGCAGGTGGGGTTGGAGCTTGGGTGCAGGTGAGCGTGCAGAGTTCAGGTGGGGTTGGAGCTCGGTGCAGGTGAGAGTGAGCGTGCAGGGGGGGTTGGAGCTCGGTGCAGGGTGAGTGTGAGCGTGCGTGCAGGTGGGGTTGGAGCTCGGTGCAGGTGAGTGTGAGTGTGCAGGTGGGGTTGGAGATCTCGGTGCAGGTGAGTGTGAGCTCGGTGCAGGTGAGTGTGAGGTGCAGGTGGGGTTGGAGCTCGGTGCAGGTGAGTGTGAGCGTGCAGGTGGGGTTGGAGCTCGGTGCAGGTGAGTGTGAGCGTGTAGATGGGTTGGAGCTCGGTGCAGGTGAGTGTGAGTGTGCAGGTGGGGTTGGAGCTCGGTGCAGGTGAGCGTGTGCAGGTGGGGTTGGAGGTCGGTGCAGGTGAGCGTGAGTGCAGGTGGGGTTGGAGCTCGGTGCAGGTGAGCGTGAGCGTGCAGGTGGGGTTTGCGGACACTCACCATGCAGTGGGTGGATGTCGTTTCCTCAAAGTTGAAGATGAGCGACCAGATGACACAGAAGAGGAATCCACAGAGTGGGCAGAGCACGGTGACCACGCACAGGCCGGTGAACGGCAACCGCACCAACACCGGCTCCCTGTCCGACGGCACGTAGGAGGGCAGCAGCCTGCGGACACACGACCGTCATGCTAAACACACGCACCATCACGCTAAACTCGCGCACCGTCACGCTAAACACACGCACCGTCACGCTAAACACACGCGCCATCATGCTAAACACACGCACCATCATGCTAACATGCACCGTCACGCTAAACACATACACCGTCACGCTACACACAAGACCGTCACGCTAAACACACGCACCATCACGCTAAACACACGCACCGTCACGCTAAACACACGCACGTCACGCTAACACGCACGTCACGCTAAAACACACGCACCGTCATGCTAAACACACGCACCGTCACGCTAAACACACGCACGTCACGCTAAACACACGCACGTCACACTAAACACATGCACCGTCATGTTAAACACACGCACTGTCACACTAAACACACGCACCATCACACTAAACACATGCACCACCACGCTAACCACACGCACTGCCATGCTAAACACACGCACCGCCACGCTAAACATACGATCATCACGCTAAACACACGCACTGCTATGCTAAACACGTGACCTTCATGCTATACACGCACCGTCACGCTAACCATACGCACCATCACGCTAAACACATGGACTGCCAGGCTAAACACACGACCGTCAAACTAAACACATGACCGTCACACCAAAGACACGCACTGTCACACTAAACACATGACCGTCACGGTAAACACATGCACCACCACGCTAAACACACGCACCGCCACGCTAAACACACGCACCATGGACCGCCACGCTAAACACATAACCGTCACGCTAAACACATGAACGTCACGCTAAACGCACGCTAAACGCATGCACCGTCAAACACGCTAAACATACACAGAGGTCTTGGTGCAGGTCACAGTGCAGACACACTCTGCAGACACACACACGTCACACCAAAGACAAGTGCATGTCATGCCACAAGTCACGGCAGGAAAGCCGACACACCTTTCCCATAACCTAGACACACACAGGTCACGCCGCATAAGCCCGCACATGCGACACACACACGGCAACCCAAACACGGCGTACGCCATAACAGGTGTGCCGACACACCAGCAACACGGACCCTGCACACAAGGGGCACACGGACTCCACACGCAGCAATCTAACACGCCACAGGTCACTTCAGGAGAACGGGCACGCCTGATACACACGCACCTCACACACAGGGGGGACACAGACCACACACGCATGCACATGGCAACCCAACACGCCACAGGTCACGCCGGGCAAGCGCGCATACCCACAACACACACACGGGTGGTACACGGAACACACACACGCACAGGCAGTCTCTGACATCCCTCTACACATCAATGCTGTTTAGCGCAGGAAGGAACTGCAGATGCTGGTTTAGTTAACTATTCCTAGAGTCACACAGCGTGGAAACAGGCCCTTCGACCCAACTCGCCCAGACCGACCAACAATGTCCCAGCTACCCTAGTCCCACTTGCCTGCGCTTGGTCCAAACCTGTACCTGTCCAACTGTTTCTTAAACGTTGGGATAGTCCCAGCCTCAATTGCAGTGCCCTCCATAATGTTTGGGACAAAGACCCATCATTTATTTATTTGTCTCTGTACTCCACAATTTGAGATTTGTAATTGAAAAAAATCACATATGGTTAAAGTGCACTTTGTCAGATTTCATTACAGGGTATTTTCATACATTTTGAAATTACAGCTGTGTTTATACATAGTCCCCCCATTTCAGGGCATAATGTTTGGGACACAGCAATGTCATGTATATAAAAGTAGTCATGTTTAGTATTTTGTTGCATATCCTTTGCGTGCAATGACTGCTTGAAGTCTGCATTTCATGGACATCACCAGTTGCTGGGTGTCTTCTCTGGTGATGCTCTGCCAGGCCTGTATTGTTGCCATCTTTAGCTCATGCTTGTTTTGGGGGCTCGTTCCAATCAGTTTTCTCTTAAGCATATAAAAGGCACGCTCAATTGGGTTCAGATCGGGTAATTGACTTGGCCACTCAAGAATTGACAATTTTTTAGATTTTAAACAATCCTTTGTTGCTTTAACAGTGTGTTTGGGATCATTGTCTTGCTGTAGAATGACCCGCCAGCCAATGAGTTTTGAGGCATTTGTTTGAACTTGAGCAGATAGGATGTGTCTACACTTCAGAATTCATTATGCTACTACCATCAGCAGTTGTATCATCAATGAAGATAAGTGAGCCAGTACCTTCAGCAGCCATATATGCCCAGGCCATAACACCCCCACCACCGTGTTTCACAGATGAGGTGGTATGCTTTGGATCTTGGGCAGTTCCTTCTCTCCTCCATACTTTGCTCTTGCCATCACTCTGATATAAATTAAGATACAAGTTACTTGAACATGTGATTTTTTTCTATAATAAATCTCAAATTGTGGAGTACAGAGGCAAATAAATAAATGATGGGTCTTCGTCACAAATATTATGGAGGGCCTTGCACCTCTTCTGGCAGCTTGATCCATACACCCACCACCCTTTGTGTGAAAATAAATCACCCCTCAGATTCCTATTAAATCTTTCCCCTTCACCTTAAACCTATGTCCTCTGGTCCTCGATTCCCCTACTCTGGGCAAGAGACTCTGTGCGTCTACCCGATCTATACCGCTCATGATTTTATAGAGGATGTCCAGTTCATTTATACAAGCAGCGAACCCTTGTTATTAAACGTCACCTATCCATGTTCTTCACAGATGCTGCCGGACCCGCTGAGTTACTCCAGCACTCTGTGAAACGTCACCTATCCACGTTCTCCACAGATGCTGCCTGACCCGCTGAGTTACTCCAGCACTCTGTACTCCATCCACTCAGATGCTGTCCATTTGTGTATTAACCAGCATCTGTAGTTCTTTGTTTCTACTGTTTATACAATGATAATACCTTACTCAGTTTTTAAGTTCATAAGTTTAGTTTAGTTTAGAGATACAACACGGAAACAGGCCCTTCGGCCCACTGAGTCAACTGAGCCAACCAGCGACCCCCGCACACTAACACTATCTTACACACACCACGTACAATTTACAATTGTACTAAGCTAATTAGCCTACAAACCTGCACGTTCTTGGAGTGTGGGAAGAAACCGGAGCACCCGGAGAAAACCCACGCAGGTCACGTGGAGAATGTACAAACTCCGTACAGACAGTACTGTAGTCGGGATCCAACCCGGGTCTCTGGCGCTGTGCGGCAGCAACTCTACCGCTGCGCCACCGTGCCGAAATCATTCTAAGAGCAGAATTAGGCTATTCGGCCCATCAAGTCTACCCAGCCATTCCACCATCACAACCCCATTCTCCTGCCTTCTCCCCATAACCCTAGGCGATACGATACGATAAAACCTTATTCATCCCTAAAGGGAAATTGGACACCCGTACTAATCAATTATCTGTTAATCTCCACGTTAGAAATGTCCACTGACTTGACCTCCACAGCCGTTTGTGGCAATGAATTCCACAGATTCACCACCCTCTGGCTAAAGAAATTCCTCCTCATCTCCTTGCTAACGGAACGTCCTTTATATAGAAAATAGACAATAGGTGCAGGAGTAGGCCATTCGGCCCTTCGAGCCATCACCGCCATTCAATGTGATCATGGCTGATCATCCACAATCAGTACCCCGTTCCTGCCTTCTCCCCATTTCCCCTGGCTCCGCTATCTTTAAGAGCCCTGTCTATCTTGAAAGCATCCAGAGAACCTGCCTCCACCACCCTCTGAGGCAGAGAATTCCACAGACTCACCAAACTGTGAGAAAAAGTGTTTCCTCGTCTCTGTTCTAAATGGCTCACCCCTTATTCTCAAACTGTGGACCCTGGTTCTGGACTCCCCCAACTTCCGACAGCCTTCCTCACTAAGACTAGCCTTCCCCTTCTATTCCGAGGCTGTGCACTCTGGTCCTAGACTCTCCCACTAGTGGAAACCAAAGATCCTATAGCTACAGGATCTTTGGTGGAAACATCCTCTCCGCATCCACTCTATCCAAACCTTTCACTATTCTGTACGTTTCAATGAGGTGCCCCCCTCATCCTTCTAAACTCCAGCGAGCACAGGCCCAGTGCCGACAATCTCGCTCAGCGTACGTTATAGTGAAAAATCGACAATAACAGTCCCCAAATACATAGATATTATAAACAAGCCTGAAGCAATCCAATCAGTGCCCCATCTCCCCACTCTCCCTCGCCCCCCTTCCCTCACACTTTCATCTCATCTCTCACTCACCTCTCCTCTTTCTCCCCCCCCTCCCCTGCCCTCACCCCCTCTACCCTCCCTCCCTGCCCTCACCCTCCGCCCCACCTATCCCTCACACAGTCTCCCCCCTCCCTCCCTCCCTGCCCCTCACCCTCTACCCCCTCACGCCACCCTCCCTCTCATGCCCTGACTTCTCTACCTCCTCACACACCCTCCCCCCCTCTCCCCTCCCCGGCCCTCACCCTCTATCCCATCCTCTTCCCCCCTCCACTCACCCTCTACCCCCCCACACCCCCTCCCTCCCCTCCCCTGCCCTCACCCTCCGCCCCCTCACCCTCTACCCCCTCCCCCCCTATCCCTCACCCCACACCTCTACCCCCCTCACCCTTTATCCCCTCACCCCTCTACCCCCTCAACCTCTACCCCCCCCACCCCTCTACATCCTCACCCTCTACCCCTCACCACACACCGCTACCCCCTCACCCCTCTAACCCCCCCCAACCCTCCCTCCATATCACTCCCCTCTACCCTCCCCCCCCTCCCCTCCCTCTCCCCCTCACCCTCCCCCCCCTCACCCACCCCCTCACCCTCTACCTCTCCCGCCCTCCCCTCCCTCCCCTCCCTCCCTCACCCTCCGCCCCCTCACCCTCTACCCCCCTCACCCTCTACCCCTCACCCTCTACCCCCTCACCCTCACCCTCTACCCCCCTCACCCTCTACCCCTCACCCTCTACCCCCTCACCCTCACCCTCTACCCCCTCACCCTCTACCCCCTCTCTCTGTGCTCCCTCCCCATCTCTTCACCTCATCCCCCCTCTCCCTCCTCAATCTCTCGCTCTCTCCCCTCTCTTCCACTGAGATCTCCCTGTGTGTCTCCCCCCCCCCTCCCTCCTTACACTCCCCTCCGTTCATCCTCCTCCCCTACCTCTCTCCCTGTCCGTTCCCTTTCCCCCCTCCCTCTCCTCCCTCCATGGGATCTCCCTGTGCCCCTCTCCCCCCCCCCACATACCCCGTCTGTCCCCCTCCCCTCACCTCTCCCCCATGGCGTTGCCCGGCGGAGCCCCGGGAGCCGGTGTCCGAGGCCCGCTGTCCGGAGCCCGTTGCCCGCTGTCCGGAGCCCGTTGCCCGCTGTCCGGAGGCCGCGGCCTGTAGGCCCCGTTCAAGCCTGCGCTCTCGAGTAGCGGCGCGGCCCGGGCCCGGCGCTCCGGCAGCGGCCGTGGCAACAGCAGCAGCAGCAGCAGCAGCAGCGACGGCGGCGGCCGGGCCCGGCACCGGGGGGCGGGGAGAGGGAGGGGGAGAGGCGGGGGGAGAGGTGTGTCTCCCCGGGACAGGACAGGTGAGTCTCCCTGGGACAGGTGTGTCTCCCCAGGACAGGTGTCTCTCCCCGGGCCAGGACAGGTGTGTCTCCCTGGTCCAGATGAGTCTCCCCGGGCCAGGACAGGTGAGTCTCCCTGGTCCAGATGAGTCTCCCCGGGACAGGTGTGTCTCCCCGGGACAGGTGTGTCTCCCTAGATCAGGTATGGACCCACAGGGTACGAGGGACAGGTGAGTTACCCCGGGACAGGTGAGTCTCCCTGGTCCAGGTGTGTCTCCCCGGGACAGGTGTCTCTCCCCGGGACAGGTGTGTCTCCCTAGATCAGGTATGGACCCACAGGGTACGAGGGACAGGTGAGTCTCCCTGGACCAGGTGTGCGTGGGTGGCTCCCCCTGGTCCAGGTCTCTCTGGGGGCAGGGACAGACGTCGATGTCAGGGGACACAGGGTACGAAGGACAGGTGTGGGTGTCAGATACAGGGCTATGAGGGACAGGTGTGGGGTGCGAATCTCTGGACCAGGTGTGGGTGGAGCTGGGACAGGTGAGAGGGTGGGGCGGGGGTGGGGACAGGTGAGACTCCCTGTGACGTGGAACTGGTGTGGGCGCAGTAGGGATAGGTGTGAGTTCCCGGGGTAACGGGTACGAGGAACAGGCGTAACTCCCCGGACCAGATGTGGGTGGACTGGTTCAGATGAGAGGTGTGGGGTGGGGACAGGTATGGGTGGAGTAGGGGTGGGACAGGGAACGGGTCTGTCTCCCTGGTACAGGTGTGGATCCCTGCGATAGGTGTGGGTCATTGGTGATACAGGGGTACGAGGGACAGGTGTGAGGTTCTGGGACAGGACCCCAGACCCACACCACTCACGTGTCCCTGAAACCCACACATCTCACCTGTCCCAGGGACCCATACCTGTCAGTTGCCTGATAACAGCCGGGAAGAAACTGTCCCTGAATCTGGAGGTGTGCGTTTTCACACTTCTGTACCTCTTGCCTGGTGGGAGAGGGGTGACGAGGGAGTGACCGGGGGTGAAACTGGTCCGTGATTATGCTGCTGGCCTTGCCGAAGCAGTGTGAGGTGTAGATGGAGTCGATGGAAGGGTGGTTGGTTTGTGTGATGGTCTGGGCTGCGTCCACAATCCGCTGCAATTTCTTGCAGTCAATATTCGAGCAATGGCTCCAATTACAAGTTTCAATCAGTAAAGTTGCAAGAATTACGAGTGTTTAATTGTTATATGTAGCATCAACACAACAATGACATTCTGGCCTGCACAGGTGTCTCCCCTCTCCCATCGGGCAAGAGGTACAGAAGTGTGAAAACACACACCTCCAGATTCAGGGACAGTTTCTTCCCAGCTGTTATCAGGCAACTGAACCATCCCACCACAACCAGAGAGCAGTCCTGAGCTACTATCTATCTCATTGGTGACCCTCGGACTAAGTTTGATCGGACTTTACTGGCTTTATCTTGCACTAAACATTATTCACGTTATCCCCTTTATCGTATAGCTACACACTGGATTGCTCGATTGTAATCATGTATTGTTTTTTCGCTGGCTGGTTAGCACGCAACAAAAACTTTTCACTGTATCTCAGTGCACGTAATAATAAATTGAACTATCAGCACAGGTGCTTCTTTGTGTCTATCTTCAATTTAAACCAGCACCTGCAGTTCTTTCCTACACAGTGCAGGTGCTTCCGTGGTTACAGGTGACGTTACACTGGGTGCTGCAATATTTGAACACTTCTTCTTCTTGCGTGTGGCGTGCACAGCCTAAAGTTGTTGGACAACTTGTTCTGTTTGATCTTATTTGATTCTGCACGCCGGGTTGATTGCATTCGGCGAAACAGGGCGGACGACATGAAGGTTGCAATCTCCCACCCCATTTGAACACTTGGAAGAAACAAGGAACTGCAGATACTGGTTTACAAAAAAAGACACAAAGTGCTGGAGGAACTCAGCGGGTCAGGCAGCATCTGACGTTTTGGGTCGGGACATTTCTTCAGACTGCAGATGAAAACAAGCTGGTGGGTGTATGGTACGAGCTGCCAGAGGAAGTAGTTGAGGCAGGTACTATAATAACCTTTAAAAGACATTTTCAGTATAGGAAAATGTCCAAATATTTGTTAAAAGTTGTTATAGTACTTGCCTCAACTACCTCCTCTGGAAGCTCGTCCTAAACATGTATCGGAAAGATTTAGAGGGAAGATAGATACAAAATGCTGGAGTAACTCAGCGGGACAGGCAGCATCTCTGGAGAGAAGGTTTCTGGTCGAGACCCTTCATCAGACTTGACCTGAAACGTCACCCATTCCTTCTCTCCAGAGATGCTGCCTGACCAGCTGAGCTACTCTAGCATTTTGTGTCTGTCTTCGGTGTAACGATACGATACTATAGAACTTTTATTTATCCCAGGAGGGAAATTGATCTGCCAACCGCCATAAAAGCACAAAACACATGAAACATGTAGAAAACCTGCAACTACAGTTCCTTCCTGACAATAAGAACACTTTGGGCTCTCTTGTGCCACACAAGACATGATGGGCTGAAGGGGCGCCGGGCCCCACTGAAGGAAGCATTGCCCGTTTAAGAGGTGGGGTGTGGCAAGGGAAGGGGGAGGGGGAGGGGGGAGGGGGGGGGGGGGGGGGGGGGGGGGGGGGGGGGCTTGTTTGAACTTGCTGAACTCTGACCTAAAGGCGTCTGAGTGACGCGTTAATCAATGGGCGGGACCAGACGGGGAAACGCCCCCCTTTCCGCTTCACATTGGCTGCTGTCCCCTGACTGACACGAGCGCGGACCAATCAGACGTTGCGACCGACGCCCCGCTCCGAGCGACGAAGAGAAGCTCTCGGCGCCCGGCATCCGGTGGGGGCGGGACATCCGGCGGACTCGCTCGACCAATGGTAACGAAGGGGATGTGCGCTAAACCAATCGGACCGGAGAGCGGCTGATTGACGCGTGGAAAGTCCAATAGGAGCGGGGAGGGTCGGGATGGACGTGGCGGCGGACCAATGGGAGGGGGGAGTGGGCGGGACCGGGGGGAGCGGTAGTTGGAGCCTGAGGCCTAGGCGGACCGGACGACGGCGAGCGGAGCCTAGCGGTACCAGGCCGAGCCGGTGTGTGAGAGACAGAGTGACTGACTGACTAGCCGAGAGCCCAGGCTTGCCGGGAACTACCAGGCCGGGCCGGTGCGCCAACCGCGGCGGGAGAGAGGGACAGAGACAGTGACGAGCCAAGAGCCCGGGCAACAGGCAACAGGCGGCGGTCCGGGCCGGGCCGGGCGGCGGCGGCGGCGGCAGGTGGGTGAGGCCCCGGCTCCCGGCACCCGGCACCTGGCCCTTCGGCCCAACCAGGTCATGCTGACCCATCTAAACCGCGTGCGCGCGCGTGTGTGTGTGTGAGAGTGTGTGTGTATATGTGAGTGTATATGTGTGTGTGAGTATATGTGAGTGTGTATTATGAGTATGTGTGTGTATATGTGAGTGTGAGTATATGTGTGAGTGTGTGTCTGTGAGTGTGTGTTTGTGTGTGTGTGTGTGTGTGTGTGTGTGTGTGGGGGTGTGAGTGTGTGTCTCTGTGTGTGTGGGGGTGTGTGTGTGGCGAGTGTGTGGGTGGGTGTGTGTGTGGGTGTGTGTGTGTGTGTGTGTGTGTGTGTGTGTGTGTGTGTGAGTGTGTGTGTGTGGGTCTGTGTGTGTTGGTCTGTGTGTGTGTGGGTCTGTGTGTGTGTGTGTGTATGTGGGTGCGTGTGTGCGTATGTGGGTCTGAGTGTGTCTCTGTGTCTGTGGGAGGTCTGTGTGTGTGTGTGTGGTGTGTGTGGGGGGGTCTGTGTGTGTGTGAGTGTGTGGGGAGGGGTCTGTGTGTCTGAGTGTGTGGGAGGGGTCTGTGTGTGTGTGGGGGGGGGGGGGGGGGTCTGTGTGTGTGTGTGTGCAGGAAGGAACTGCGGGTACCGGTTTAAAGTCTGAAGAAGGGTCTCGGCCCGAAACGTCACCCATTCCTTCTCTCCACAGACCTGCCTGTCCCGCTGAGTTACTCCATCGTTTTTGTGTCTATCTTCGGTGTAAACCACCATCTGAGCGGGTGCCATTTGGTCTCTAATCCTTTCTAAACCTGTCTTATCCATGTAGACTCATAGAGTGAAACAGGCCCAACTTGCCCACACCGGCCAACATGCCCCATCTACACTAGTCCCACCTTTCCGCATTTGGCCATATCCCTTCAAACCTGTCCTTTCCATGTACCTGTCTAAATGTCTCTTAAACGCTGTGATAGTACCTGCTTCAACTGCTTGCTCTGGCAGCTTGTTCCATACACCCACCTCTGTGTGGAAAATGTTACCCCTCGGGTTCCTATTAAATCTTTCGCCCCTCACCTTAAACCTATGTCCTCTGGTTGTTGCTTCCTCTACTCTGGGTAAAAGTAGTGCATTCACCCATTGTATTCCCCTCATAATCTTATACACCTTAGTTTAGTTTAGAGAGACTGTGGAAACGGGCACTTCGGCCCACCGAGTCTGTGCTGACCAACGATTCCCCCACATTAACACTATCCTACACCCTAGGGACAATTTACAATTTTACCAAAGCCTATTAACATGCAAACAGGTGCTCTTTGTAGTGTGGGAGGAAACCAGAGCACCCGGAGAAAGTCCACACAGGCTACGGGGAGAATGTACAAATGAACGTGGGTTTCTGGTGCTGTGAGGCAGCACATCTAACGCTGCGCCAATGTGCTGCCTAAGCTCACTCACAAAGTCATACAGTGTGGAAACAGGCCCTTCGGCCCAACTTGTTTACATGCCCCATCTACACTAGTCCCACCTGTCTACATTTGGCCCATATCCCTCTAAACCCGTCCTTTCCATGTACCTGTCTAATAGACTAGGTGCAGGAGTAGGCCATTCGGCCCTTCGAGCCAGCACCGCCATTCAATGTGATCATGGCTTATCATCCCCAATCAGTACCCCGGTCCTGCCTTCTCCCCATATCCCCCGACTCCGCTATCTTTAAGAGCCCCATCTAGCTCTCTCTTGAAAACATACAGAGAACCGGCCTCCACCGACCTCTGAAGCAGAGAATTCCACAGACTCACAACTCTCTGTGTGGAAAAAGTGTTTCCTCATCTCCGTTCTAAATGACTTACCCCTTATTCTTAAACTGTGGCCCCTGGTTCTGGACTCCCCCAACATCAGGAACATGTTTCTTGCCTCTAGCATGTCCAGACCCTTAATGATCTTACATGTTTCAATAAGATCACCTCTCATCCTTTGTGCTCCCCTACCTTGGGGAAAGGCCTTTGACCAACATCACTTCAAGCCTTGACCTCCATGCCCTTGTGATATTACACACTGTCACCCCATCAGCCACCGCTGCTCCAGAAGAAACAGAACAGGCCTATCCTGTCCCCTCATAACTCAAGCCCTCCAAATCCCAGCAACTTCCATGTGAATCTCTTCCTCACCCTCTCTGGAATGCTACCGCGTGCCGTGAGCTAGCGAAGCAGGACGTGCAAAGATAGTGTAGTTCTTTGTGCGGTGGCACAGCAATGGAGCTGCTGCCTTATAGCGCCAGAGATCTTGCTTCGATCTGACTAAGGGTGCTGTCTGTACGGAGTTTGTACATTCTCCCTGTGACCTGCGTGGGTTTTCTCCGGGTGCTCCAGTTTCCTCCCACATTCCAAAGAAGTACATTTAAGAAGGAACTGCAGATGCTGGAAAATTGAAGGTAGACAAAAATGCTGGAGAAACTCAGCGGGTGAGGCAGCATCTATGGATCTATGAAGGAAATAGGCGATGTTTCGGGTCGAGACCCTCGGGTCTCTGCAGGGGACCAATACCCTCGCAGAGAGGTTTGCCGGTGTTACTAGAGAGAGTGTAAACTAGAGTGATGAGAGCAGCAGGACAGTTTAGTTTATTGTTATGTGTACTGAGGTACAGTGAAAAGCATTTGTGTGTTAATCAGTCAGCGGAAAGACAATACATGATTACAATCGAGTATGGATGCATGATAAGGGAATAACATTTGGTGCAAGGTAAAGCCAGCAGAGTCCGATCAAAGATAGTCTGCGGGTCACCAGTGCGATAGACAGTAGACAGCAGGTCAAGGGGATGAGGCGAAAGTAGAGGCTGTGCCTTCTCCCCATATCCCCTGACTCCGCTATTTTTAAGACCCCTATCTAGCTCCCTCTTGAAAGTATCCAGAGAACCTGCCTCCACCGCCCTCTGAGGCAGAGAATTCCACACTCACTCACAACGTATGACAGGAAGGAAAGGCAGGGACAAGTTAATGACCAGGGTGAGTTCTTGAGTATGACGTGCACAGCCTAAAGTTGTAGCACAACTTGTTCTGTTTGATCTTCTTTGATTGAGGCAGGTAAAAGAGGTGGATGATTGCATTCGTTGAAACAGGGCAGACCACGTGAAGGTTGCAATCTCCCACCCCAGGTGAGACAGTTAATGCAACACAAGATATCTGGTTGTGGGAGAGGCAGGTCTGGCAGAACTGCGTTGTAGATGGGATAGAGAGACAGATAAAAAAGGTGGACGAGTTGCATTACCAAATGGGGAGGAGGGGCCGACTGGAGGATTCATCCACCAAGGCTCAATGGGTAGAGCTCAAAAATAGAAAGGTGCATCACTCTGGCATTCCCACTAGCCAGCGGGGGGAACAGATATGTAGACAGACGACAGAAGGATGTCATGGTGGGTAACTAACTTCATAACCTCATAAGTGATAGGAGCAGAATTAGGCCATTCGGCCCATCAAGTCCACTCCGCCATTCAATCAAGGCTGATCTATCTCTCTCTCCCAACCCCATTCTCCTGCCTTCTCCCCATAATCCCCCCGACACCCGTACTAATCAAGAATCTGTCCATCTCCGCCTTTTAAACTATCCATTGACTTGGCCTACATGAACTTATGAAGCAGTTTATGGAGAGAAATGATGAGAACAGTCAAATGAGAGACAGTCAGAAATAAGTGCAGTTTGGAAGGAAGAACAAAAGACTAGGTTAATTAGATAAAAAATTGCACTAAATTCAAAACAGAGAGATTAGGAGTGCTAAGCACGGTAGGCTTAGCACACAAGTGCAGCTGTGCCGGAGAATGCTTAAGGTATGTTGGTGCTTATTTCAAGAATCAAGAATGTTTCATTGACACGTACCGATTATGTAACAGTCAGATTCTTGCTTCAGCCTTACAGGCTGTAAACACAGTGACAAACAGTAACATGCATAATAATTTAAAAATACAGTAAATACATAACAGTGGTATCAGGTAACCATGATAGTGGAACAAGAGACACTGTCCACAGAAGCTGCTGAGGTTAGTGTTGTGCAGTGTTCAAGAGCCTGATGGTTGTTGGGAAGAAGCTGCTCTTGAACCTGGAGCTCATGGTTTTCAGGCTCCTCTGTACCTTCTTCCCAAAGGTAGCAGGGAGATGAGAGCATGGCCAGGGTAGTGTGGGTCTCTGATGATGTTGGCTGCCTTTTTGATCCTGCAGATCCCTTTGATGGTGGGGAGGTCACTCAGTACCCGTGATGGACCGGGCAGTGTCCACCACTCTCTGTAGATCCCTCGGATGGTTGGGAGGTCAGTAGCCGTGATGGACCGGGTCACAGTGTCCATCTCTGGTATTTCAAGGCTTTGGAATATTGAGGCAGGGAGCTGCAGCAGAAACCAGTGAGAGTGTCATATGAGGAAAGAGTGAAAAGACTAGGCTTGTATTCATTGGAGTTTAGACGGATGAGGGGATATCTTATAGAAACATATAAAATTATAAAAGAACTGGACAAGCTCGATGCAGGAAAAATGTTCCCAATGTTGGGCGAATCCAGAACCAGGGGGCCACAGTCTTAGAATAAAGGGGAGGTCATTTAAGACTGAGGTGAGAAAAAACTTTTTCACCCAGAGAGTTGTGAATTTATGGAATTCCCTGCGACAGAGGGCAGTGGAGGCCAAGTCACTGGATGGATTTAAGAGAGAGTTAGATAGAGCTCTAGGGGCTAGAAAGGGTCAAGGGATATGGGGAGAAGGCAGGCACGGGTTATTGATTGGGGACGATCAGCCATGATCACAATGAATGGCGGTGCTGGCTCGAAGGGCCGAATGGCCTCCTCCTGCACCTATGTTTCTATGAGTGTAACGGGAGGGCTGTCAACAATTTTACTCCTTTTATTTGTGGAAACATGATTTCATTGGAGGTGTTTCACGGAAAGTTTGCAGGGATGATCCAGGTGTGGAGAGGGTGTCCCGCGAGGACAAGTTAAACCGTTGGGACATGACTCATTGGTGTTTAGAAGCATGAGAGGTGATCTCATTCGAACACAAGATTTACCAGGAGATTTGACTGGGTAAATGCTGAGAGGTTTTCTCACCCAGGAGAGTCCAGTCGCAGCGGGAATGGTCCCAGAATGACCATGGTCACATTTATCCCTGGCCCCACCATGCTGTGCTCCAGACTCTACTTGAGTGTGCAGCTGTCACTGAGCAGAACGTTTGCACAGGAGGCTGCAAGGTGACATGGATAGGCTGGGTGAGTGGGCAAAATGCATGGCAGATACAGTATAATGTGGATAAATGTGAGGTTATCCTCTTTGGTGGCAAAAACAGGAAAGTAGACTATTATCTGAATGGTGGCCGATTAGGAAAAAGGGAGATGCAACGAGACCTGAGTGTCATGGTACACCAGTCATTGAAAGTAGGCATGCAGGTGCAGCAGGCAGTGAAGAAGGCAAATGGTATGTTAGCATTCATAGCAAAAGGATTTGAGTATAGGAGCAGGGAGGTTCTACTGCAGTTGTACAGGGTCTTGGTGAGACCACACCTGGAGTATTGCGTACAGTTTTGGTCTCCTAATCTGAGAAAATACATTCTTGCCATAGAGGAGTACAGAGAAGGTTCACCAGACTGATTCCTGGGATGTCAGGACTTTCATATGAACAAAGACTAGATAGACTCGGCTTGTACTCGCTAGAATTTAGAAGATTGAGGGGGAATCTTATAGAAACATACAAAATTCTTAAGGGGTTGGACAGGCTAGATGCAGGAAGATTGTTCCCGATGTTGGGGAAGTCCAGAACAAGGGGTCACATTTTAAGGATAAGGGGGAAATCTTTTAGGACCGAGATGAGGAAAACATTTTTCACACAGAGAGTGGTGAATCTCTGGAATTATCTGCCACATAAGGTAGTTGAGGCCAGTTCATTGGCTATATTTAAGAGGGAGTTAGATGTGACCCTTGTGGCTAAAGGGATCAGGGGGTATGGAGAGAAGGCAGGTACAGGATATTGAGTTGGATGATCAGCCATGATCATATTGAATGGCGGTGCAGGCTCGAAGGGCCGAATGGCCTACTCCTGCACCTATTTTCTATTTATATGAAGGGCCAAATGGCCTACTCCTGCGCCTATTTTCTATGTTTCTGTTTGAGATCAAAGATAGAAATGCAGTGCTGGAGTAACGCAGCAGGTCAGGCAGCATCTGTGAAGAACATGGATAGGTGACGTTTAACAGAGTGCTGGAGTAACTCAGTGGGTCAGGCAGCATCTGTGGAGAACATGGATAGGTGATGTTTCAGGTCGGGACCCTTCTTCAGACTGATTGTAAGGGGCAGCAACTGGAAGCAAGAAAAGACCAAAGTTCAAATGTATTTGCCACATGCACCATAAAGTACAGTGAAATGTAATTCACCATGCAGCGCTACAATTAAAAAAGGACACAATACACAACATACTTCACAGACATCCACCACAGCATTCTTCACTGTGGTGGAAGGCAATACAGTTCCGACAGTCCTCCTCTTCCTCCTTCCTGTGAAGGGGTGTAAATGTTCTAGGCTAATAACTTGGATGCAGAGAAAACATGACTGCTAAATTTACCAACGTGCATGATAAGATGAGAAGTTGTGATGAGAACTTAAGGAGGCCACCAAATGATAGGTGGTCAATGGATGGAGGTCTGGCATGTAGGGTCATGGCGTTGTACAGCACGGAATTGGGCCCTTTGGCCCACCATGCCCATGTTGACCAAGTTGGCACCCTGGGCGAGTCCCAACTGTCCCAATTCTTGCTATTGACGGAGTGCAGCGTAGGTTCACAAGGTTAATTCCCGGGATGGCAGGACTGTCATATGCTGAGAGAATGGAGCGGCTGGGCTTGTATACTCGAGTTTAGAAGGATGGGAGGGAAACGACACGTGACGCCTGTATGGTAGTGAGTGGTCGCCCAAAGAGTCGTGCCTTTTTTTGGTCGGCGTTAGATTTTCAGCATGTTAAAATTTTCAACCACCTGCCGCGACTGACGGGTGCCGGCAAGCCGCCGAAAGAATCGCATAGGTGGGACAAACTCTTAAGGAATCTTAACTCTGCTATATGATCACTTACTACTGTCCCGAGGCACAATTACAGTTCAGTTTATTGTCACGTGTACCGAGGTACAGTGAAAAGCTTTTGTCGCCTGCTATCCAGTCAGCGGAAAGACAACACATGATTACAATCGAGCCGTTTACAGGACAGATAATAGAGATTGAAGTGTGGAGCGATTGTAATATGTGATTGTAGATCTGCCTCTGTGGTTAGCATGTACATAGTCGCCCGTACAGGACGCCCTCTTGGAATTTGGATATCATCGAGTATTGTTAATTTATTGTACTATTAATGGTTATTATACATTTATCTTGGTTATTGTGTTCATGGGCTTGGTAAGCTGCAGCAAATAACACTGTCACGGTGGCGCAGCGGTAGAGTTGCTGCTTTACAGCGAATGCAGCACCGGAGACCCGGGTTCCATCCCGACTGCACGGAGTTTGTACGTTCTCCCCGTGACCCGCGTGGGTTTTCTCCGAGATCTTCGGATTCCTCCCGCGCTTCAAAGACGTGCAGGTTTGTAGGTTGATTGGCTTGATTGTCTCTCGTGTGTGTAGGATAGTGTTAGTGTGCGGGGATCGCTGGTCATCGCGGACCCGGTGGGCCGAAGGGCCTGTTTCCGCGCCCAATCTCTAAACTAAACTAAGCAGTGATAATGAAGAAGGTAGACAAAAGTACTGGAGAAATTCAGCGGGTGAGGCAGCATCTATGGAGCGAAGGAGTAGGTGACGTTTCAGGTCGAGACCCTTCTTCAGACTAAGAAGGGTCCCGACCTGAAACACTGCCTATCCTTTTCTCCAGAGAGATGCTGGCTGACCCGCTGAGTTTTCCCCAGCACTTTGTTCTCTCTTTGGTATAAACCAGCATCTGTAGTTCTTTGTTTCCACTAAGAATGTCACTGTTCCATTGCTGGTACATAGGACAATTAAACACTCGCGGTTATTCACCTGTAGCTTCATAGTTCAGCATTCATCACTTTCAGTCCAGTTGTGTGGCCGTCCTTTTTTCTCCTTAGTATATGACACTAAAGAGGCCATTCAACCCATCAGGTGTGTGCTGGCTCCCAGGGAGCAATCGCACCCGTCCCATTTCCCAACCTCCTCATTTCCCTGTAGCTCTGCACTCTCGTCATCATGAGCTGTCGTGTCATTCTTTGGGCACTAGGCCACAGCAGTGGGTAATTAGTCACCAACCTCCTGCCCGCTCGCACCCTGACACAGTCTCCCGCAATTAACTCCATTCCACTTTCAATAATGGCAAACAGCGGGGAATTGAGTTGCTTATTGAAAGTCAACAGCCGCTTTAAGTGATTGCAGTGTGGAGTAAGGTTCTCGGCCTCTCTGGGCTTTCCGTCATGTGGGAGTATGCTTGTCACATAGAAACATAGAAATTAGGTGCAGGAGTAGGCCATTCGGCCTTTCGAGCCTGCACCGCCATTCAATATGATCATGGCTGATCATCCAACTCAGTATCCCGTACCTGCCTTCTCTCCATACCCCTGATCCCCTTAGCCACAGGTCCACATCTAACTCCCTCTTAAATATAGCCAATGAACTGGCCTCAACTACCCTTCTGTGGCAGAGAGTTCCAGAGATTCCCCACTCTCTGTGTGAAAAAAGATCTTCTCATCTCGGTTTTAAAGGATTTCCCCCTTATCCTTAAGCTGTGACCCCTGTGTCACAGAGCCATAGAGCACAGAAACAGACCATTCAGCCCAACACATCCCTGTCCACCAAGAAGACCTATCTACTGTAACCCGACTTGCCTGCATTTGGCCAGATCCCACTAAACCTGCAGTCTGAAGAAGGGTCTCGACCGCAAACGTCGCCCATTCCTGCTCTCCAGAGATGCTGCCTGTCCCGCTGAGTTACTCCAGCATTTTGTGTCCATCTTCCCTCTAAACCAGTGGTGGGCAACCTTGTTCTGCATAGGGGCCGGGACGCATGTCTGTGAGCGGATGGCGGGCCGCATCTATCGCTTGTACACGTGGATCCCTCCATCATCCCGCCATGGATGGCTAGCATCAAATCACGTGTTCACATAGATCCCGCCCCTTCGAGCAGGCACTGGCCCCTAGTTACGGGCGCTCGCCAACATGGCGCACCCTACGGACCATTGCCTTGGGTCTGTCCTGAAGACGGTGGCTCAAATACTCACACTCACTCGTCCCCGGCCTATTGACAACTCCGATCCCCACAGTGAAGCCCAGACACAGAAGGTGCGCGGTCGTGCCGGCGGCTTTGCGCAGGATGCGGTACAGCCACAGCTCAGTGCTGTTCGGCGGCTCCACCATTGTGGCTACCAGCGCAGACCTCCTTGCGTCACCGTGCCAGGGCGCCGTGGCCTCAGGCCCGGGAGATGACGGAAGTCTGCGAGCCGGATAATTACAAATCCGCCTGCGGCCGGACGATTTTGGGTTACGGGCCGCATTTGGCCCGGGAGCCGTAGGTTGCCGACTCCTGCTCTAAACCTTGCCTGTCGAGGTGTTTTGTCTTTTAAATGTTGTTATAATACCTGCCTCCACCACCTCCTCTGGCAGCTCGATCGATACATCCACCACCCTCTGTGGGGGAAAATGTTGCCTCTCACGTTCCTGATAAATCTTTTCCTGCTCGCCTTAAACCTTCTTGATTCTCCTATCTTGGGAGAAAGGCCTAGAATCTTTGGTGGAAGCATTTGGCACTTAGTGTAAACTCTTTGCTGTATTTTGGTTGAAGCTTTTCTACCTGTTACAATTTCTTCTTTGGATGTTCAAGAGTCAAGAGTGTTTATTGTCATGTGTCCCAGATAGGACAATTAAATTCTTACTTGCTGCAGCACAACACAATATGTAAACATTGTACATCACGGGAGAAATGTTCTGAGCTAGTTAAAGACCCATCCTTCTCTGGAAAGGAGGAATGGGTGACGTTTTGGGTCAAGACCCTTCTTGCTATTGAGGGAGTGCAGTGCAGGTTTACAAGGTTACTTCCCGGGATGGCGGGACTGTCATATGCTGAGAGAATGGAGCGGCTGGGCTTGTATCCTCTGGAATTTAGAAGGATGAGAGGGATCTTATTGAAACATACAAGATTAAGGGTTTGGACACGCTAGAGGCAGGAAACATGTTCCCGATGTTAGGGGAGTCCAGAACCAGGGGCCACAGTTTGAGAATAAGGGGTAAGCCATTTAGAACAGAGACGAGGAAACACTTTTCCTCACAGAGAGTTGTGAGTCTGTGGAATTCTCTGCCTCAGAGGGCGGTGGAGGCCGGTTCTCTGGATACTTTCTAGAGAGAAGTAGATAGGGCTCTTAAAGATAGCGGAGTCAGGGGATATGGGGAGAAGGCAGGATTGGGGTACTGATTGGGAATGATCAGCCATGATCACATTGAATGGCAGTGCTGGCTCAAAGTGCCGAATGGCCTACTCCTGCACCTATTGTCTAAAGGTGTTACAGACGTACAAGCATGTCTTCTGCCCTCACCACTGTCTTGACACCCACCACCTGATTTGGTCTCCACAGCCGTCTGTGGCAATAAATTCCACAGATTCACCACCCTCTGAGTAAAGAAATTTCTCCTCATCTCCATCCTAAAGGAATGTCCTGTAATTTTGAGGCGGTGACCTCCAGTCCTACACACTCCCACTAGTGGAAACATCCTCTCCACATCCACTCTATCCAGGCCTTTCACTATTCTGTACGTTTCAATGAGGCCTCCCCCTCATCCTTCTGAACTCCAGCAAGTACAGGCCCAGTGCCGTCAAACGCTGATCATATGTTAACCCACTCATCTCTGGTTAAGAAGAAACTGCAGATGCTGGAAAATCAAAGGTGGACAAAAATGCTGGAGAAACTCAGCGGGTGAGGCAGCATCTATGGAGCGAAGGAAATAGGCGACGTTTTGGGTCTCGACCCGAAACGTCGCATATTTCCTTCGCTCCATAGATGCTGCCTCACCCGCTGAGTTTCTCCAGCATTTTTGTCTGCCACTCAAACTCTGGGATCATTCTCGTGTGTAAGTGTGGGCTGGAATAATGATTCGGTCTTAGGTGTTCTCATGAATTCCGATGTCAAAGGAGTAAATATTTTGTCCTTTTGAGCAAGTGGCCGCGGGATGTTGGTGAGTTACAGGCTATACACGGTGCCTCAGGAAGGCCATCAGCATTCACAAAGACTCCTCACACCCTTGTAATAGACTGTTCGAACTTCTACCATCCGGCAGACGTTACTAGGCCTTCTACGCTCGGACATCCAGACTCGGGAACAGCTTCATCCCCAGAGCTATCGCTGCTCGGAACCAGGTCTGCTGAGTGCCCCCCACCCCCCATGAACTGTCTCCCTCAGATGGTCACGTCGCACATCGACCCGGCACAGACCTATCTGCACTTTAGACTGTTCTTTTTTTTAATAAATCTTTTCTCTGGGTAACTACATTTTAGTTGTTTAAGTTATGACATCGGATGGACTGCATACCAAATCTCGTTGCACCTATGTGCAATGACAATAAAATATATTATTATTATTATTCACACTCTGGATCTGTTTCCCTCCACAGCTGCTGACGGCCTCCCTCAGCTGACAAGATGTTCAACAAGTCGCAGTTCGGCACCCCCACCTTTGGCAACACCAGTGGATTCACCACCTCGGCGTTCGGCCAAAGTAAGTCGGCACTCGGCGTGGAGGCTGCTGCTGGCTTGGTTGAGCAGTCGTCGGGGGAGGGAGACGACACGGATCGTTCATCGGCTGGCCAGCTGGACGGTGTGGCGCGGTGTACGGCGCGTCTCTCTCCCACATGTTGCACGGGGATGGCAGTGTCCGTTCACAGAGGAACATTGTGAACTGGACATGGTTTGGCGATCGTCCTGGGATCGTCACTGATCTTGGTGCAGAGTCACATTACACCCGCAGCACAGGGTGTGGTGCTGTTCACAGATTCAACAAGACACACCTTGACCATTGAACCGGATCGAATATAGGAGCAAAGAGGTCCTTCTGCAGTTGTACAGGGCCCAGTGAGACCACACCTGGAGTATTGTGTGCAGTTTTGGTCCCCTAATTTGAGGAAGGACATTCTTGCTATTGAGGGAGTGCAGCGTAGGTTCACCAGGTTAATTCCCAGGATGGCGGGACTGTCATATGCTGAGAGAATGTAGCGGCTGGGCTTGTAAGTCATTTAGAACGGAGACAAGAAAACACTTTTTCTCACAGAGAGTGGTGAGTCTGCGGAATTCTCTGCCTCAGAGGGCGGTGGAGGCAGCAGAATGCATTTTGTTGTCTCTGTACTGTACACTGACAATGACAATTAAAATTGAATCTGAATCTGGGGTTCTCTGGATACTTTCAAGAGAGCTAGATGGTGCTCTTGAAGGTAGCGGAGTCAGGGGATATGGGGAGAAGGCAGGAAACGGGGTACTGATTGTGGATAATCAGCCATGATCACATTGAATGGCGGTGCTGGCTCGAAGGGCCGAATGGCCTAATCCTGCACCTGTTGTCTGTTGTCTATTTTCATCCATCACCCTTACACTATTCTTCTTTCGTGTCCATCTTCTGTGTTACAAAAGTTGACATCGCTGTCATCGTCCGTCCTGTAAAGGACACAAGCTTCCGACGACAATCAGTGGGAGCCATCACTTGTCGCAATAGATGGTGGTGGTAGCAGAATTAGCTCAGGATACTTCCAGTTTCCAGCCCCCCCCTGCGATGTGGACACTTCTACTATGGGGCCACCACTGCACTAGTATTGTGTAATACCAACTCCTTATACCTTATGGGAAATTTACACCAGAGAGCTTGGTCAGTGCTCTAACTTATGCAGGGACCATTCAGAAGCCCAATAACAGGGAAAGACACTGTTTAGTTTAGGTTAGAGATACAGCATGGAAACAGGCCCTTCAGCCCACCGAGTCTGCACCGACCAACAATCCCCGCACACCAACACTATCCTACGGTGGTGCAGCGGTAGAGTTGCTGCCTTACAATGAAGACCCAGGGTTCCATCCCGCCTATGGGTGCCGTCTGTGCGGAGTTTGTTCGTTCTCCCTGTGACCTGCGTGAGTTTTCCCTGAGTTCTTCGTTTTCCCCCCACACTCCAAAGACGTACAGGTTTGTAGGTAAATTGGCTTGGTATAAGTGCAAATTGTCCCAGGCGTGTGTAGGGTAGTGTTAATGGTGGGCCGAAGGGCCTGTTTCCGTGCAGTATCTCTAAACCACACATATTAAGGACAATTTACACTTTTACCAAGCCAATAATGGACAATAAACTACAGACAATAGGTGCAGGAGTAGGCCATTCGGCCCTTCGAGCCAGCACCGCCATTCAATGTGATCATGGCTGATCAACCCAAATCAGTACCCTGTTCCTGCCTTCTCCCCATATCCCCTGACTTGTTGCAGTAGAAGATGTTGGTAGCAGAATTAGCTCAGGATACTTCCAGTTTGCAGCCGCGCAACGTGGACGCTTCTGCTATGGGGCCAGCAGCCTGATAACAGGCTTGTTGCCTCTCTGGCCCTCTCCCTCTCCCTCTCCTTCTCCCACCCTTGGTGCGCTTGTGGAAGGACGGTTCAGCCGCCTGACAACAGGCTTACTGCCTCTTGCTATTGAGGGAGTGCAGCGTAGGTTTACAAGGTTAATTCCCGGGATGGCGGGACTGTCATATGCTCAGAGAATGAAGCAGCTGGGCTTGTACACTCTGGAGTTTAGAAGGATGAGATGTGATCTTATTGAATCATATAAGATTGTTAAGGGTTTGGACACGCTGGAGGCAGGAAGCATGTTCCCGATGTTGGGGGAGTCGTGAACCAGGGGCCACAGTTTAAGAATAAGGGGTAAGCCATTTAGAACGGAGACAAGGAAACACTTTTTCTCACAGAGAGTTGTGAGTCTGTGGAATTCTCTGCCTCAGAGGGCGGTGGAGGCAGGTTCACTGGATACTTTCAAGAGAGAGCTAGATAGGGCTCTTAAAGATAGCAGAGTCAGGGGATATGGGGAGAAGGCAGGAACGGGGTACTGATTGTGGATGATCAGCCATGGTCGCATTGAATGGTGGTGCTGGCTCGAAGGGCTGAATGGCCAACTCCTGCACCTATTGTCTATTGTTTATTTTCTCTCTGGCTCTTTCCCTCCCCCACTCTAACACTCTGTCATCTCTGTGTTTTTCAGCCACGGCCACCCCGGGGTTCGGCGGCTTTGGCGCAGGGACGGCTGGCTTCGGCGTGGCTCCCAACACCGGCGGAGGACTCTTTGGTAACACTCAAACCAAACCAGGTGAGGCTATGTCCAACCACTCACCCCCACCCATGGCCACCTGCGGACAGCTCTAAACTGTGGCTCCAGGACTGCGGTGGAAAGCAGAGACTTGCATTTGTGTAGCGTAGTTCACGGCTTTGTACCCAGAGGGATTTCACAGCTAATGAACCCCTTTCAGAGGGATGATGCAGGATGCATGCAGTTCCCGACACAATGTGTCAGAGTTTATGGGGAGAAGGCAGGAGAATGGGGTTAGGAGGGAGAGATAGATCAGCCATGATTGAATGGTAGAGTAGACCTGATTGGCCAAATGGCCTAATTCCACTACTATCGCTTGTAAGCCCCCCAAATATAGCGAGATAATGTCCAGATCATTTCTGTTACATTGGTTGAGGTATTTACGCTGGAGATTGACACATTCTTGATCAGTACGGGTGTCAGGAGTTATGGGGAGAAGGCAGGAGTATGGGGTTTGGAGGAGAGATAGATCAGCCATGATTGAATGGCACTTATACCAAGTCGACTTGATGGCCTACTTTTGTTCCTATGACCTAGTAGGAACAAAATTAGGCCAATCGGCCCATCAAGTCTACTCCACTATCCAATCATAGCTGATCTATCTCTCCCTCTCAACCCAATTCTCCTGCCTTCTCCCCATAACCCCTGACCCGTACTGATCAATAATCTGTCAATCTCTGCCTTAAAAATATCCATTGAGTTGGCCTCCACTGCGTTATTTTACAGCTACAGACATGAACTTATAGGTTGATATTCACATAGCTCACAAGTAAAAATGCCATTTGATTCCTTTTACTTCCTTAGCTTGTGATGCCTCTGGAAGAGACATGTATCGCAGTTGTATTGTATTCTTGTATTGTATTCAAATTTATTGTCATTGTCTCAATTTGAGACAACGAAATGAATTTCACTTACAGGCAGTATCATAAAAAAAAAAAATCAAGTTTCAGGTTACATTGAGTTCGTCACATAAAGCCACACGGCAAAAAAATAAGCCCCCAACCCAACTCCCATCTAAGCTCGTCCCACCTACTCGCTTTTGGCCCATATCCCTCTAAACCTTTCCTATCCATGTACCTGTCCAAATAACAGTAGATGTTACTGTACCTGCTTCAACTACCTCCTCCGGCAGCTCGTTCCATACACCCACCAATCACCCTCTGTGTGGAGAAAGTTGCCCTTTGGGTTAATAAATCTTTCCCCTCCCATCTTAAACCCATGCCCTGTAATTTTTGATTTCCCCGACACTGGGTAAAATAAATAGATAGCTTTCACCCTATCTATTCCCATTGTGCTTTTACACACGTCTATAAGATCACCCCTCCTCAGCTTTCTGCAGTCCAAAGGATAAGGTCCTAGCCTGCCCCAACCTCTCCCTGTAGCTCAGGCGCTTGGGTGCTGGCAACCTCCTTGTAAATCAGTTTATCGTTTATCAGTTCAGTCTACTTTGCATAGGTCTGTGATGCACCTTGGCAGATTCCATTCCATGGAAGAGTGCTCTTGGTGCTGCATTTTCCCTGCATCCGCTCATGCTCGGAGACATCCTTCCCACCGCAGGGTGATCAAAAAGAACACAATGCTCCAAGTGCCGCCTGCCCAGCATTGCCAACTGTCCGGGACGCCAGTGGGCTGCGAGTGTGTTGCCAGTGTGTCTGCTGTGGCTCACCGGGCTGGAAGGTTGTTGTCTCAAGTCTCTGGACACATAAGAAACTGCAGACCATTAGGCCATAAAGAATAGGAGCAGAATTAGGCCATTCGGACCATCAAGTCTAATCCGCCATTCAATCATGGCTGATCTATCTCTCCCTCCAAAAGGGCCTGTCCCACTTACTCGAATTTTTTCGGCGACTTGCCGTCACCCGTCAGGTGGCCGAAAATTTTCAACATTTTGAAAATCCAGCGGCGACCAGAAAAGGGTACGACTCTTTGGGCGACTACTCACGACTATACAGGCGTCACGTGTCGACATGTCGACCTTCCTTCCATCGAGGGGATTTATCGCAGTCGCTGCCTCAAAACGGCTGGCAGTATCATCAAAGACCCACACCATCCTGGCCACACACTCATCTCCCTGCTACCTTCAGGTAGAAGGTATAGGAGCCTGAAGACTGCAACAACCAGGTTCGGGAATAGCTACTTCCCCACAGCCATCAGGCTATTAAACCTGGCTCGGACAAAACACTGATTATTAATAACCCATTACTGTTATTTGCACTTTATCAGTTTATTTATTCATGTGTGTATATATTTATATTATGGTATATGGACACACTGATCTGTTTTGTAGTAAATGCCAACTATGTTCTGTGTGCTGAAGCAAAGCAAGAATTTCATTGTCCTATCAGGGACACATGACAATAAACTCACTTGAACTTGGTCACCGCTAGATTTTCAACAAGTTGAAAATTTTCGGCCACCTACTTGCGACTATGACGGGTGCCGGCAAGTTGCGGGAAAAAAAATCACGTGAGTGGGACAGGTCCTCGATCCCATTCTCTTGCCTTCTCCCCGTGCTGGAATCTTAAGCAAATAAACAAAATGCTGGAGAAAGTCAGCATATCAGCAGCATTTGTGTAAGGAATGCACAGACTCCATTCCTTCCACGGCTGCTGCCTGATCCACAGCCTTCCTCCAGCAATTTGTTGTTTTGCTTTACATTCTTTCCTCTCCACAGAGCTGAGCACTAAATTCCAGCTGTGTAACAAAGAACTGCAGATGCTGGAACAATCGAAGGTAGACAAAAATGCTGGAGGAACTCAGCGCATGAGGCAGCATCTATGGAGCGAAGGCATAGGCGACGTTTTGGGTCGAACCCTTCTTTCAAATGAAATATTCCAAGTTAATAAGTTTTGGTATGGTGACATAAATCACCTTCTACCCTTCAAGGAGTGCACCTTGCCTGAAGAACGGTCTCGACCCGAAACGTTGCCCATTCCTTCTATCCACAGCCGCTGAGTTTCTCCAGCATTTTTGTCTACACTAAACTCCAGCTGGTGCCCGTAATGCAGTATAAGCAGGACTGTCTTTCACATGGGACACACAACCAAGTCTCTCCCCCCCCCCTCCCCGCAGGTCAGTTCATCACGATTCACACTCTCCACCACCAACACATGGCAGGTGCAGCAAATGTTCACCTGCACCTCCTCCAACCTCATCTATTGCATCCGCTGCTCCAGGTGTCAACTTCTCTACATCGGTGACACCAAGCGCAGGCTCGGCGATCGCTTCGCCCAACACCTCCACTCGGTTCGCATTGACCAACCTGATCTCCCGGTAGCTCAGCACTTCAACTCCCCCTCCCATTCCCAATCCGACCTTTCTGTCCTGGGCCTCCTCCATGGACAGAGTGAGGCCTACCGCAAATTGGAGGAGCAGCACCTCATATTTCACTTGGGTAATTTACACCCCAGCGGAATGAACATTGTCTTCTCCAATTTCAGGTAGTCCTTGCTTTCTCCCTCCTTCCCCTCCCCTGCCCAGCTCTCCCACAACCCACTGTCTCCGCCTCTTCCTTTCTTCTTCCCGCCCCCCTCCCCCCACATCAGTCTGTGGAAGGGTCTCGACCCGAAACGTCACCCATTCCTTCTCTCCACAGATGCTGCCTCACCCGTTGAGTTTCTCCAGCATTTTTGTCTACCAACACATGGCAGCAACCGTTTGCACCACTCACAAGGTGCACACACAACATGCTGGAGCAACTCAGTGGGTGAGGCAGCAGCTCTGGAGAGAAGGAATGGGCGACGTTTCGGGTCGAGACCCTTCTTCAGACAAGGTGCATTCGTTGAAGGGTAGAAGGTGGTTTATGTCACAGTGACAAAACTTACTCTTTGTTAACGGAATAGTTCTCCTGACTGTCGGCTCATCTCAAATGCATGCCAAGGGCTGAGGTTGATCAGCCAGATTTCTCAGCATATGGTGGCTAGTGCCGTACAACTGAATGTGATCTAGTCAGTGGATATTTTTAAGGCAGAGATAATCAAGAATAAAGAATTCTTGATTAGAACGAGTGTCAATGGTTATGGAGAGAAGGCAGGAAAATGGGATTAGGAGGCAGAGATCAGCCATGATTGAATGGACTTGATGGGCCGAATGGCCTCATTCTACTCCTATAACTTGTGTACCGAGGTACAGTGACAAGCTTTTTCTTGTTTAGTTTAGAGTTACAGGTCAGAAACAGGCCCTTCGGCCTACCGGGTCAGCGCCGACCAGCGATCCCCGCACACTAACACTGTCCTACACAAGGGACAATTTTTACATTTAAAATCAAGCCAATTCACCGACAAACCTGTACGTGTTTGGAGTGTGGGAAGAAACTAAAGATCTCGGTGTAAACCCACGCGGTCACGGGGAGAACGTACAAACTCCGTACAGACAGCACCCGTAATCGGGATGGAACCTGGGTCTCCGGCGCTGCAAGCGCTGTAAGGCAGCAACTCTACTGCTGCGCCACCGTGACTGCCCTCTATTTGTGGCATTTAAAAGAGGTTTGGATAGGCATGTGTATATGATTATGGGTCATGTGCAGGTAGATAAGTGAGGGTCTTGGCATCATGTTCAACACCGATGTTGTGGGATGAAGGGCCTCTTCTCGTGCTGTAGTTCGATGTTCTTTGCTCTAGCTTAGAGATACACCGCGGAAGCAGAATTGTGAATCTGTGGAATTCACAGCCATAGAAGGCAGTGGAGGCCAATTCGTTGGATGTTTTCAAGAGAGAGTTGGATATAACGGAATCAAGGGATATGGGGAGAAGGCAGGAACGGGGTACTGATTTCGGATGATCAGCCATGATCACAATGAATGGCGGTGCTGGTTGGAAGGGCCGAATGGCCTACTCCTGCACCTATTGTCTATGTTTCTATCTTGTATCTACTTGCGAGTCTGTGCTTTCCAGCTGTAAAGCAGCTGATTAGTGCGCTTGGAGTCTCTGTTTTGCTGTTGTTCCACCAAGCCCATTAACATTCTTCCTTCTTCCTCCAGGAGGCCTGTTTGGGTCCAGCAGCTTTGGGCAGCCGGCAACCTCTTCCACCAATGCGGGCTTTGGTTTTGGGACGTCGACTTCCAACAGTCTCTTTGGGGGAACGAGCACCGGAGGGCTCTTCTCCAACCAGCAGACCAATGCCTTCACGCAGAGCAAGCCCGCCGGGGGCTTCGGAAGTAAGCTGGTACTTTCATCAGTTGCCATTTGAAACATATACGATTATTAGGGTTTGGACACGCTAGAGGCAGGAAACATGTTCCCGATGCTGGGGGAGTCCAGAACAAGGGGCCACAGTTTAAGAATAAGGAGTAAGCCATTTAGAACGGAGATGAGGAAATACTTTTTCTCACAGAGAGTGGTGAGTCAATGTGATGATCAGCCATGATCACATTGAATCGCGGTGCTGGCTCAATAGACAATAGGTGCAGGAGTAGACCATTCGGCCCTTCGAGCCAGCACCGCCATGGCTGATCATCCCCCATCAGTACCCCGTTCCTGCCTTCTCCCCATATCCCCTGGCTCCGCTATCTTTAAGAGCCCTATCTAGTTCTCTCTTGAAAGTATCCAGAGAACCGGCCTCCACCGCCCTCTCAGGCAGAGAATTCCACAGACACAGATTCCACAGATTTTGCTCGAAGGGCCAAATGGCCTGCTCCTGCACCTATTGTCTATTGTCTATTTGCTCTGCACCCTTTCATGCTGAGCTACATCTTCCCCCACCGCAGGGTGATCAAAAATGGACGCAGTGCTCCAACTGCCACCCCCCCCCCCAGCATTGCCAACTCTGCCTGGGACGCCAGTGGGCTGCGAGTGTGTTGCCAATGTGTCTGCCGTGGCTCAGTGGGCAAGGCACCAGGCTGGAAGGTTGTGGCTTCAAGTCTCCAAACACACAAGAAACTGCAGATTATAAGGTCATATAGAATAGGAGCAGAATTAGGCCATTCGGACCATCAAGTCTACTCTGCCATTCAATCATGGTTGATCTATGTCTCCCTCCTAACCCCATTCTCCTGCCTTCTCTCCATAATCGCCTGACACCCGGCTTTGAGTTTGATTTTAGTTTATTACACAATAGACAATAGGTGCAGGAGTAGCATCGCCATTCAATATGATCACGGCTGATCATCCAACTCAGTATCCTGTACCTGTCTTCTCTCCATACCCCCTGATCCCTTTAGCCACAAGGGCCACATCCAACTCCCTCTTAAATATAGCCAATGAACTGGCCTCAACTACATTCTGTGGCAGAGAATTCCATAGATTCACCACTGACTCCGCTATGCTTAAGAGCCCTATCTAGCTCTCTCTTAAAAGTATCCAGAGAACCGGCCTCCAGCGCCCTCTGAGGCAGAGAATTCCACAGACTCACAACTCCCTGTGTGGAAAAAGTGTTGCCTCGTCTCCGTTCTAAATGGCTTACCCCTTATTCTTAATCTGTGGCCCCTGGTTCTGGACTCCCCCAACATCGGGAACATGTTTCCTGCCTCTAGCGTGTCCAATCCCTTAATAATCTTATATGTTTCAATAAGATAACCTCTCATCCTTCTAAACTCCAGAGTGTACAAGCCCTGCCGCTCCATTCTTGTCAGGTGTAGCAAGGTACAGTGAAAGGCTTTGTTTTGCATTCCTACCAGTCATGACACCAGTCAGCGGAAAGACAATACGTGATTACAATCGAGCCATCCACGGTGTACAGATCCAGGATAAAGGGACGAACGTGTTTAGTGCAAGGATACAATCCGATCAAAGATAGTCTGAGGGTCTCCAATGAGGTAGATAGTAGTTCAGCACCGCTCTCTGGTTGTGGTAGGATGGTTCAGTTGCCTGATAACAGCCTGGAAGAAACTCCCTGAAACTGGAGGTGTGCGTTTTCACACTTCTATACCTCTTGCCAGCATCTAAATTTGGTTTGAGACTCTGAATAAAATGAGAACAATACCGAGTGAAACTTTGGAGTCCATTGTCCTCACGAGATGTCAAAAATGCCAGTGGATTGCAGAGTCATAGAACTATACAGCACGGACATGTGCGAGAGCCTAGGACTAGAGGGCACAGCCTCAGAATAAAAGGACGTTCTTTTTAGGAAAGAGATGAGGAGAAATTTCTTTAGTCAGAGGGTGGTAAATCTGGAATTCATTGCCACAGACGGCTGTGGAGGCCAAGTCAGTGGATATTCTTAAGGCAGAGAGAGGGATAGATTCTTGATTAGTACGGGTGTCAGGGGTCATGGGGAGAAGGCTGGAGAATGGGGTTAGGAGGGAGAGATAGATCAGCCATAATTGAATGGCGCAGTAGACTTGATGGGCCGAATGGCCTAATTCTACTCCCATTTCTTATGACTTTATGACATGAGGCTTCAGCCCTTGACCATGCCAACTGAGCTGACACTTTGGGCAAGTGTCATTTGCCTGCATTTGGCCCGTCTGTCTGAACCCCTCCTATCCATTAAATTGATAGTTATATTAATTATTACACACATGTGTATATGTACATGTGTGTGTGTACACATGTGTGTCTATGTTATTGGATTACCAGGCCCAAGTTGCAGCAAGTAAAAATGTTATTGTACTCAGTGGGTGGTGGAGCTGCTGCCTCACAGCGCCAGAGACCCAGGTTCGTTCCTGACCACGGGTGCTGTCTGTGCGGAGTATGTACGTCCTCCCTGCGTGGGTTTTCTCCAGGTGCTCGGGTTTCCTCCCACACTCCAAAGACGTGCAGGTCTGTAGGCTTATTGGCTTTGTGTAAATGTAAATGGTCCCTCGCGCGAGTAGGATAGTGTTGGTGTGCGGGGATCGCTGGTCAGCACGGGCTCAGTGGGCCGAAGGGCCTGTTTCCGAGCTGCGTCTCTAAGCTAAACTCAACATGAATGAATGAGTTTATTGGCCAGGTATTTACATACAAGGAATTTGCCTTGGTGCTCTGCCCGCAAGTGCCAACATGTCATACAGTGACAGTTAAGAATGATACATAAAATATTGAACATTAATAATAAAATATTAAAATGGCACATTAACATGGCAGGTAGACAAAATTGCTGGAGAAACTCAGTGGGTGCGCAGCAGCATCTATGGAGCGATGGAAAGAGGCAACGTTTGGGGCCAAAACCCTTCTTCAGACTGATGCAGGGTGGGTGGGTGGGTGGCGGGATGAAGAAAGGAAGAGGAGGACCCAGAGGGCTGAGGAAGAGCTGAGAAGGGGAGGAGACAGCAAGGGCTACCGGAAATTGGAGGTCAATGTTCAGGCCACCGGGATGCAGACTGCCCAAGCGGAATATGAGGTGCTGCTCCTCCAGTTTCCGGTGGTGCTCACTCTGGCAATGGAGGAGCCCCAGGACAGAAAGCTCGGATTCGGAATGGGAGGGGGAGTTGAAGTGCTGAGCCACAGGGAGGTCAGCTTGGTTATTGCGGACCGAGAGGAGGTGTTGGGCGAAGCGATCGCCAAGCCTACGCTTGGTCTCACCGATGTAGATCAGCTGACATCTAGAACAGTGGATGCAATAGATGAGGTTGGAGGAGGTGCAGGTGAACCTCTGCTGCTCCTGGAACGACTGCTTGGGTCCTTGAATGGAGTCGAGGGGGGAGGTAAAGCGACAAGTGTAGCATCACTTGCGGTTGCAAGGGAAAGTGCCTGGGGAGGGGGTGGTGCGGGAGGGAACCTTCTACCTTTGTCTACCTTCGATTTTCCAGCATCTGCAGTTCCTTCGTGAACAAATTAACATGGCACTTGGACTGTGGAATCTGGAGTACTGACGTGCCTCTCTCTCACTGTGTCCTCTTGCTGTTTCAGCCTTCGGAACCAGCACTGCTGGCGGGGGGCTGTTTGGGACCACAAGCACAGCCTCCAACCCTTTCGGCGGCACTTCAGGGAGCCTCTTTGGAGGGACCACCTTCACCACTGCTGCCCCCGCAGGAACCACCGTTAAATTCAATGTGAGTGCGTCTGCATCGGGGTCCGTGGGGAGGCTGGAGAATAGTGACAGGCCTGGATAGAGAGGATGTTTCCACTAGCGGGAGAGCCTAGGACCAGAGGGCACAGCCTCGGAATGAAAGGACGCACCTTTAGAAAGGAGATGAGGAGGAATTTATTTAGTCAGACGGTGGTGAATTTGTGGATTTTTGATTAGTACGGGTGTCAGGGGTTATGGGGAGAAGGCAGGAGAATGGGGCTGAGAGGGAGAGATAGATCAGCCATGATTGAATGGCGGAGTAGACTTGATGGGCCGAATGGCCTAATTCTGCTTCTTACAGCTTATGGGTCTCAAGAGAGAGCTAGATAGGGCTCTTAAAGATAGCGGAGTCAAGGGAGATGGGGAGAAGTCAGGAATGGGGTACTGATTGGGGATGATCAGCCATGATCACATTGAATGGCGGTGCTGGCTCGAAGGGCCGAATGGTCTACTCCTGCACCTATTGTCTATTGAGTCGGGAGTTACACAGAACATGGAACAGTTCAGGCAGTGAGAACTTGAGATGTACCTACGGGTGGGCAATTAATTGTGAACGGGCTGCAGTA
Source organism: Leucoraja erinaceus (assembly GCF_028641065.1). Lineage (NCBI taxonomy): Eukaryota > Metazoa > Chordata > Chondrichthyes > Rajiformes > Rajidae > Leucoraja > Leucoraja erinaceus. Next base: position 81,436,586 of record NC_073382.1, on the reverse strand, counting down.
TACTCACAGCAACGGACAGCATCTCACGGTGATGAGCCACTCAATTCCTCTTGCCTTTCCCGCAGTCTCCAACCGGCACGGACACGATGGTGAAGTCTGGCGTCAGCACCAGCATCAGCACCAAACATCAGTGCATCACCGCCATGAAGGAGTACGAGACAAAGTCGCTGGAGGTGAGGGGCAGAGACGCAGGCACGCACGCAAACGGACGCCAGGGCTAGGGGGAGAACGCAGGAGGATGGGGCTAGGAGGGAGAGGTCGTTGGAACTCCCTGCCACAGAAGGCAGTGGAGGCCAATTCACTGGATGTTTTCAGGAGTGAGAGTTAGATTTAGCTCTCAGGGCTAACGGAATCAAGGGATATGGGGAGAAAGCAGGAACGGGGTAATGATTTAGGGTGATCAGCCATGATCAAATTGAAAGGCCGTGCTGGCTCGAAGGGCAGATTGGACTACTCCTGCACCTATTTTCTACCTTTTAGATCAGCTATGATTGAATGGCAGAGTAGACTTGATGGGCTAAATGGCCAAATTCGGTTCCTGTCACATGAGCTTATGAACTTGCCCACACCGATCAACATGTCCCATCTACACTAGTCCCACCTCCCTACATTTGGCTCAGACCCCTCCAAACCTGTCCTATTCATGTACCTGTCTAACTGTTTCTTAAATGTTGGGATAGTCCCAGCCTCAACTATCTCCTGTGGCAGCTCGTTCCATACATCCATCTGTGCGGGAAAAGTTACCCCTCAGATTCCTATTAAATCTTTTCCCCTTCAGCTTGAACCTGTGTCCTCTGGTCCTCGATTCCCCTACTCTGGACAAGACACTGTCCGATCTATTCCCCCCATGATTTTATACGCCTTTATAATAAGATCACCCCTCATCCTCCTGCGCTCCAAGGAATAGAGTCCCAGCCTACTCAACCTCTCCCTGTAGCTCAGTCCCTCAAGTTCTGGCAACATCCTGAAACAGTTAGACAGGTACATGGCTGGGACTGATATAAGCCAAATGTAGGCCGGTGGGACTAGTGTAGGGGTAACTTTTTCCACACAAAGGGTGGTGGGTGTATGGAACAAGTTGCCAGAGGAGGTGGTTGAGGCTGGGACTGTAACGACATTTGGACAGGTACAGAGATGGGAAAGCTTTCGAGGGATATGGGGCAAATGTGGTTAAAATGGGACCAGCGTGCATTGGTTGTCATGGTTGAGGCGGTGCCGAACGGCCTGTTACTGTGCTGAATGACTTCTCCCCCTCCTGGCCGTCTGGCCGACATTGTCCAGTTGCATGGTGTGTCACCTGGTTTGTGGGTGCCCCATCTGATGTTGAACGATGCCAGTCCTTGTCCCAGCAGCTTGTCATAGAGTCACGCAGCACGCACACAGGCCCTTCTGCCCAACTTATCAAAGCTGACCAACATCCCCCCCCCCCCCCCCTCCACACTGGTCCCACCTGTCGACGTTTGACCCATATCCCACTAAACCCGTCCTATCCATGTACCTGTCCACGATGGTGGTTCCGGAGATACAACGTGGAAACAGCTCCTTCGGGCCCATCCGTTATACTAGTTCTATCCTGCATCCCGGGAACAATTTACAGAAGCCAATTGCCCTACAAACCTGCATGCCTTTGGAATGTGGGAGGAAACCTGAGCACCCGGAGAAAACCCACGTGGTCACAGGGAGACCGTACAAACTCAATAGACAATAGGTGCAGGAATAGGCCATTTGGCCCTTCGAGCCAGCACCGCCATTCAATGTGATCATGGCTGATCATCCCCAATCAGTACCCTGTCCCTGCCTTCGCCCCATATCCCCTGACTCTGCCATTTTAAAGAGCCCTATCTAGCTCTCTCTTAAAAGCATCCAGAGAACCGGCCTCCACCGCCCTCTGAGGCACAGAATTCCACAGACTCACCACTCTCTGTGAGAAAAAGTGTTTCCTCGTCTCCATTCTAAATGGTTTACTCCTTACAATTATTAAACTGTGGCACCTGGTTCTGGACTCCCCCAACATTGGGAACATATTTCCTGCCTCTAGCGGGTCCAAGCCCTCAACAATCTAATATGTTTCAATGAGATCCCCTCTCATCCTTCTAAACTCCAGAGTGTACAAGCCCAGCCGCTCCATTCTCTCAGCACATGACAGTCCTGCCATCCAGGGAATGAACCTTGTAAACCTACGCTGCACTCCCTCAATAGCAAGAATGTCCTTCCTCAAATTAGGGGACCAAAACTGTACACAATACTCCAAACTCCACACAGACATCACCCGTAGTCAGGATTGAACTTGGGTCCCCTGGCGCTGTGAGGCAGCAGCTCTACCCACTGTGCCGACTCTCACTCCCCCCCCCCCCCCCCCCCCCCCCCCCCCGTTTGCCTTTGGCAGGAGCTGCGGTTTGAAGACTACACGGCCGGCCGGAAGGGCCCGCAGGCCCCCATGGGTGGTGGGGCCGGGCTGTTTGGTGCAACGACCGCCACCTCCACCGCGGGCGCCGGGCTGTTTGGCGCCACGCCCGTCAACCCCGCTGGCGGCTTCAACTTCGGCCAGCCCAAGACCAGCTTCGGAGCAAGTGAGTTGACGGAGCGCTAGACTGGGTGGCAACCCGCCTGCCTGCCCGCTGTAAAGGGGGGGGGGTGGAGTGTGGCATGGTGGGCAATGAACAAGGGTGTAAGCCAGGGGTCGGCAACCCATGGCCCACGGGCTGGATCCGGCCCCTAATCCATAATCACTCATTGTGGAGGCCGGTTCTCTGGATGCTTTCAAGAGAGAGCTAGGTAGGACTCTTAAAGATAGCGGAGTCAGGGGATATAGGGAGAAGGCAGGAATGGGGTACTGATTGGGGATGATCAGCCATGATCACATTGAATGGCTCGATGGCCTACTCCTGCACCTAGTGTCTATTGTCTATTCGGCCCGCAGGCGAGTTTTATTTCAACCTGGGAACTGCAGCCAGTCCTGGGGCAGGCGAGCTGACCTGGGCGTTACAGCCATTCCTGGGACATGCAGCCGACCTGGGAACTGCAGCTCGTCCCGGGGCACACATGCACCCTGGGAGTGACAGCCAGTCCGGGGCAGGCGAGCTGACCTGGGCGTTACAGCCATTCCTGGGACATGCAGCCGACCTGGGAACTGCAGCTCGTCCCGGGGCACACAAGCACCCTGGGAGTGACAGCCAGTCCGGGGCAGGCGAGCTGACCTGGGAACTGCAGAAAACGAATTGAAAAACACGTGGAAACTAATGGGAAAAACAACACCAAGTGTCACACTATGGTGATAGATGTGGCCCGCCATCTGCTCACACACATGGGTCCTGCCTGGCCCCTATGCAGAACAAGGTTGCCGACCCCTGGTGTAAGCCCTGTCCGTACCAGGGGGAATGGTGGTGGTTAGTTTGGAGGTTCCAGCAAGCTGGTTCTGTATTGTGGGGCTTGTGTACAACATGAAGCCCTCCTTCCAGCTTCATTACTCTGCACAGAGGCATAATGTGCAGAACAATAGTACGGGTGTCAGGGGTTATGGGGCGAAGGCAGGAGAATGGGGTTCGGAGGGAGAGATAGATCAGCCATGATTGAATGGCAGAGTTGACTAGGTGGGCCGAATGGTGTAATTCTACTACTATCCCTCATACTCTTCGGCCCCACATGCCCATGCCGACCAATCAAGGTGCCCTGTTGAACTAGCTCAGATCCCTCCAAACCATCCCATCCATAAACCTGTCCAAATATCTGTTAACCTGCATTTATACCTGCTTCAACTACCTTGGTAGACGCTAAATGCTGGAGTAAATCAGCGGGTGAGGCAGCATCTGTGAAGAGAAGCTGCCGGGTCTCGACCCAACGTTTCAGGTCGAGCCCCTTCTTCAGACATTTCTTCTCTCCAGAGATGCGGCCTCACCCGCTGAGTTACTCCAGCATTTTGTGTCTACCTTTGATTTAAACCAGCATCTGCAGTTTGTTCTTGTGATATAGCTCAACCACCTCCTCTCGAAGCTTCTTCCACACGGTGTATCCATCACCCTCTGTGTGGAAAAAGTTGTCCCACGGGTTCCCTGTCCGTTCTCATCTTGAACCTCTGGTGTCTAGTTGTACACTCCTTTATTTATCCCTTGGGATGAAGTCCATCATGATTCTATACACGGTCACTGATTAGTTCCATGGATAACAGGCCCAACCTGTCCCAGTCTCCGTATCTCAAGCCCCCCCCCCCCCCCCCCCACACCCCCCCCCCACCCCCAACCTTTCCCCTCTCTCGTATCTCCCCCCATCCCCCCCCCCCCCCCCCCCCCCCCCCCCCCCCAAACGATATCCTGGTGAATCTTTTCTGCACCCACTCGAGCTATATCAAATTCTCAAATCTCTATACCGCCCACTCCCCTGATATCAGTCTGAAGAAGAGTCTCGAGCCGAAACGTCACTCCAGAGATGCTGCCTGTACCGCTGAGTTACCCCGGCACTTTGTCTTTAATCAGATCCTCACTGTGGTACGGTGACCAGAGTGTGGATACTGAATTGTTCTGCACACTATCCAAACAGGTCAGATAATACTCTACATAAACACAATCAAGGCAAACTCGTCCAACAGATAGAGCAAAGGGGACGATACAGAGTGCAGAATATAGTTCTCAGCATTGTAGTGCATCAGTTCACACACAATACACAACACAGAACACAATTTATTTGTCACTTGAACCTCATAAAGGCTCAAATGAAATGTTGTTTCTGCAGTCATACACACATGAAAAAAAAGACCCAAGACGCAACACAATTTATGCAGACATCCATCACAGCGCATCTCCTCCTCGCTGTGATGGAAGGCAAAAAAACGTATCTCTCCCCTGCACTCCTCATTCCCCTCCCGATGTCAGAGTCAAAGCCCCCCGGCGGGCGATGGCAATTGTCCCGCGGCCATTAAAGCCACACCGGGTGATGCAAGGCCACGCTCCGGGTCACACACACACACACACACGGGCACACACACACACACACACACACACACACACCACACACAGGCCACACTCCACACACACACACACACACACACACACACACACACCACACACACACACACACACACACACACACACACACACTGCGGGCACACACACAAAAAAATAAATAAAAACTACATTAAAACGGGACAAAAAAATAACAAAAAGACAAATGGACTGCAGAGGCCGCTGCGACGTGAGTCGCGCCTTCCAGAGACAAAGTCCGATGTCCGCAATGGGGTAGAGATGAATCGGACAGTACCATATCCCTCCAAACCTGTCCTATCCATGTACCTGTGTAAATGTTTCTTAAACATTGCGATAGTCCCTGCCTCAACTACCTCCTGTGGCACCTCGTTCCACACACCCACACGGCCCCCTGTGTGAAAGAGTTACCCCTCAGGACCTCTGCTTCTCGGATTTGCTACCACCTTTGGGGTGGTCTGTTCAAACCCTCAGTGGTACGTACATGCTGTGTATCGCGGGCACCTAGTGGCCAGCATAATAGAATAGTGGAGCTCGTACTGCACGGAAATAGAGGGACGTTTCATCATGATGAACCAATAATAGACAATTGGTGCAGGAGTGGGCCATTCGGCCCTTCGAGCCAGCACCACCATTTAATGTGATCATGGCTGATCATCCACAATCAGTAACCCGTTTCTGCCTTCTCCCCATATCCCCTGACTCCGCTATTTTTAAGAGCCCTATCTAGCTCTCTCTTGAAAGTATCCAGAGAACCAGCCTCCACCGCCCTCTGAGGCAGAGAATTCCACAGAATCACCACACTGTGAGGAAAAGTGTTTCCTCGTATCTGTTCTAACTGTGCATTTGAATGCTCTGCCTGTCCTATCTCCACGTGTCTCGTACAGTGGAGGAACAGGCCCTTCGGCCCACCATGTCTGTGATGGAACATGATGCCAAGACCAACTCTCAGCTACCTGCATCACCCTCCATTCCCCACATGTCCAACAGTCTCTTACACTATCCTACTTGCCTCCACAACTACCCCTGGCGGTGTGTTCCGGGACCCCACTAAGAGTGCCCCCTCATCTCCATTAGTCTTTTCCCCCCTCTCGCCTTGTCGCTACGCCCTCTAGTATTAAATTTTCCACTCTGCGTTAACGGTTGTGTCTGTCTACCCTATCTACGCCTCTCATCATTGTCTATCAGGCCTCCTACACCCTCTGACCTTCCAGAGAAAACAACCCAAGTCTGTCCACCTTCGCCCTGTAGCTGAAACTAATCTAATCCCGGTATTGTTCTGGTAAACCTCCTCTGCACCGTCTCCAAAGCCCCCACATGCTTCCTGTAATGGAGGCGACCAGAACTGCACGCAGTACTCCGACATTCCGTGATGGAGGCTGCTGCCCCCTTGTGACGTGTTCTATGCATTACGGGCATGTCCCACTTACCCAATTTTTTTCCGGCACCCGTCATAGTCGCAGCGGGTCGCCGAAAATGTTGAAAATCCAGCGGCGACCAGAAAAAGGTACGACTCTTTGGGCGACTACTCACGATCGCAGTGTGGCGTCTGTATGGTCTGCTGCGACTATGACGGGTGCCGACAAGTTGGCGAAAAAATCGCGTAAGTGGGACAGGCCCTTTGCTGTTTCACCCGCTGCATTTCTAGGCATTGATTCTTTTTTATTTAACGCAAAAATCATTTGAATTAACTATTTACAAAAACGATATGTAGGAATGAATGAATAAGTTTATTGGCCAAGTATTCACATACAAGGAATTTGCCTTGGTGCTCCGCGCGCAAGTGACAACATGACATGCGGTGACAATTAGGAATGTTACATAAAACATTAAACATAAACCGTTAAACATATGTACAGTAAAATACAGACAAACCCACCACCATAATACAAAATAAAGCAAACATTCTTAAATACTGAATATTAAATCACTGTTTCCCCATTCTTAGGCATTGATTTCTTTTTAAATCAAAAAATGTATTCAATTATTAAAGATAATATTCACAATACAATGAAACAAAACAGAACCCACCGCCATAATACAGGACAAACAAATATACCAAATAAATTACTATGCAGCTATGTTACAATATGTGCAGGAGTAGGCCATTCGGCCCTTCGAGCCTGCACCGCCATTCAATGTGATCATGGCTGATCATCCCCAATCAGTACCCCGTTCCTGCCTTCTCCCCATATCCTCTGACTCTCTTTAAGAGCCCTATCTAGCTCTCTCTTGAAAGTATCTAGGGAACCGCCCTCTGAGGCAGGTAATTCCACACTCACAGCTCTCTGTGAAAAGGTTTTTCCTCATCTCTGTTCTCAATGGCTTGCTCCTTATTCTTAAACAGTGGCCCCTGATTCTGGACATTCTCCCCCAACATTGGGAACATGTTTCCTGCTTCCAGCGTGTCCAAACCCTTAATAATCTTATTAATAATCTTACACTCCTTGTCAAGGATACATTCCACCCCCCGCAGTGCCAGCGGTCCCGGAAATCCCCCAGGGTGCCCGTGGACAGCGCGTAGTCCCTCTCTAACACCACCCGGGCACGGACGTTACCCCGGAATAGCGGCGGGCAGCCGGCTCGGCCTAGCCCTCTTCCGCTTGGCGCCGTGACTCACGGATGGCCAGCTTGGCCAGGCCCAGGAGCAACCCTACCAGGACATCTTCGGCCCCAAACCCTCTCCCCTACGCACAGGGTGTCCAGAGATGAGGATGGTGGGTGTGAAATGCAGCCAGAAGGCCGGGAGCAGCCACTTTAGATATTGATTCCTGGTGGGAGGGTCAGGAGTGGACACTGGGATGTTGTTGCACATGGCTGTTTGTCGCCCATGTGGTCAGTAAACCAGCTCTGACTGGAGTGGATAGATGCAATTGACCGGGGATAGACTGTCCAGTGCTGGAGGCTCTTGCATGGAATGGCCTTTGTCATTGTTGTATCATTGTGTGTGTGTGTGTGAGAGAATGTGGTCTGGGTGATGGACAGTACTGGCCGGTTAGCCAGCGTGCAGGGAAAGGTTTCCACAGTGATCTGAAGCCCTGAATTTTACCTTCGTAAAACTTAACTTCAGAGAGACAGCGCGGAAACTAGCTGGGCTTGTACACTCTGGAGTTTAGAAGGATGAGAGGCGATCTCATTGAAACATATAAGATTGTTAAGGGCTTGGACGCACTAGAGGGAGGAAACATGTTCCAGATGTTGGGGGAGTCAAGAACCAGGGGCCACAGTTTAAGAATAAGGTGTAAGCCATTTAGAACGGAGAGGAGGAACTTTTTCTCACAGAGAGTGGTGAGTCTGTGGAATTCTCTGCCTCAGAGGGCGGTGGAGGCCGGTTCTCTGGATACTTTCAAGAGAGAGCTAGATAGGGCTCTTAAAGATAGCGGAGTCAGGGGATATGGGGAGAAGGCAGGAACGGGGTACTGATTGGGGATGATCAGCCACGATCACATTGAATGACAGTGCTGGCTCGAAGGGCCGAATGGCCTACTCTTGCACCTATTGTCTATTGTCTTTAGAGTGTGAGAAGAAACCGGAGCACCCGGAGAAAACCCACGCGTTCACGGGAGGCATGTACAAACTCCGTGCAGACAGCACCCGTAGTGAGGATGGAACCCGGGTGCCTGGCGCTGTGAGGCAGCAGCTGGACCCGCTGCGCCACGGTGCCGCCCCCTCCAATGGTCTTGTTACTCCTGCTTCCTTGCTGAAGGTCGGCATTGTTTTAATCGTGCAGGCGAGAGTTCTTTGGAGGAAGGTGCTGTCACTTGTATTCACGTCTGAAGCCCCGTTAGAATTACAGAGAGTCATAGAGGACGGGAACAGGCCCTTCCGCCCAACTCCTCCTTGCCCACCAAGATGCCCCCTCTGTTGGTCCCAATTGGCCCACATCCCTCTGATCCTTCCTTATCCATATATCTGTCCAAATTGTGTACAGTTTTGGTCTCCTAATCTGAGGAAAGACATTCTTGCCATAGAGGGAGTACAGAGAAGGTTCACCAGACTGATTCCTGGGATGTCAGGACTTTCATATGAAGAAAAACTGGATAGACTCGGCTTGTACTCGCTAGAATTTAGAAGATTGAGAGGGGATCTTATAGAAACTTACAAAATTCTTAGGGGGTTGGACAGGCTAGATGCAGGAAGATTGTTCCCGATGTTGGGGAAGCCCAGAACAAGGGGTCACAGTTTAAGGATAAAGGGGAAATCTTTTAGGACCGAGATGAGAAAAACATTTTTCACACACAGAGTGGTGAATCTCTGCAATTATCTGCCACAGAAGGTAGTTGAGGCTAGTTCATTGGCTATATTTAAGTTAGATGTGGCCCTTGTGGCTAAAGGGATCAGGGGGTATGGAGAGAAGGCAGGTAAGGGATACTGAGTTGGATGATCAGCCATTATCATATTGAATGGCGGTGCAGGCTGCACCTAATTTCTATGTTTCTATCCTTCCTTATCCATATATCTGTCCAAATATCTCAAATGTTGGAATTGAACTCGAGAAATGGCTGGAACGATGGCAAATGGCTGTTGGTGATCCTCATATGCTCTGTAAACGCCAGCAATAATCCCACAGGTTGGCATGTGAGCAAACTTGTGTTAAACCAGTGTGAGAAAGGGAACATGGGCCATGGAGCAATGGTCAGTTGTTTAGGACAGGGAAGAGGATGTATCATGTCTGGATTTTCAAAAGACCTTTAAGGTGCCACAGGAGAGACTGTTGCATGAAGAGACTTGTACAGTTGGGACGTGCAGGAAGGAACTGCAGATGCTGGTTTCAACTGAAGATAGACACAAAAATGCTGGAGTAATTTAATGGGACAGGCAGCATCTCTGGAGAGAAGGAATGGGTGATGTTTCAGGGTTTATTAAGGGTTTAGAGGCAGGAAACATGTTCCCGGTGTTGGGGGAGTCCAGAACTGGGGGCCACAGTTTAAGAATAAGGGGTAAGCCATTTAGAACGGAGACGAGGAAACACTTTTTCTCACAGAGAGTGGTGAGTCTGTGGAATTCTGTGCCGGTGGAGGCTGGTTCTCTGGATGCTTTCAAGAGAGAGCTAGATAGGCCTCTTAAAGATAGCGGAGTCAGGGCATACGGAGAGAAGGATGATCAGCCATGATCACATTGAATGACGGTGCTGGCTCCTGCACCTATTGTCTGTTGTCTATTGAGACCTGAAGAATAGACAATAGACAACACCCGACACGTCACCCATTCCTTCTCTCCAGAGATGATTGTGTTCTGTTGAGTTACTCCAGCATTTTTATGTTTACGTACAGTTGGGTTGTTTTACTAACTTGGCCGATACTTGGGCTGTGTGATAGAAGATGGGTTGTAATAAGTAGGTCACATTCAGGGGTGGATACCCAGTTCCACAGTGTACTGATAATGATATCAACGATACTCAGTGAATGATATTTCATTGCCACGCGCTTAGGTAATGATTTTGCTTTTGTTTTCCATACAATCTAGTAAAATCATACTATAGGTGACGTTTCGGGTCGAGACTCTTCTTCAGACTGAAGAAGGGTCTGCACTCAAAAAGTCACCTATTCCTCCGGCTCCATAGACGCTGCCTCACACGCTGAGTTTCTCCAGCATTTTTGGATTTTTCCAGCATTGCAGTTCTTTCTTTAAACAAAAGCATACTATAGATTAGTTTAGAGATACAGCTTGCAAACAGGCCCATAGCGTGTTCTATCCCACACAGACACTGGGGACAATTTACAGTTTTACCAAGGTCAATTAACCGACAAACCGGCACGTCTTTGGAGCATGGGGGGAAACCCACGCAGGTCACGGGGAGAACGTGCAAACTCTGTACAGACAGCACCCGTAGTCAGGATCGAACCCGGGTCCCTAGCGCTGTGAGGCAGCAACTCTACTGCTGTGCAGCTCTATAGAAATGTGATTTGCACAATTATAGATTAGTGCAAAAGTGCAACGATTGTAGTGTAATAGACTTCACCGAGTACACAAAGAGTCGCCACGTTTCTGGCGGCAACAAAGCTCTGGAGAGAACAGTCTTATCTTGGTCTTAAGGGCCCACAAAGAATGGAGTATTGTGTGCAGTTATGGTCCCCTAATTTGAGGAAGGACATTCTTGCTATTGAGGGAATGCAGCGTAGGTTTACAAGGTTAATTCCTGGGATGGAGGGACTGTCGTATGCTGAGAGAATGGATCGGCTGGGCTTGTACACTCTGGAGTTTAGAAGGATGAGAGAGAATCTTATTGAAACATGTAAGATTATTATGGGATTGGACACGCTAGAGGCAGGAAACATGTTCCCGATGTTGGGGGAGTCCAGAACCAGGGGCCACAGTTTAAGAATAAGAGGTAAGCCATTTAGAACGGAGACAAGGAAACACTTTTTCTCACAGAGAGTTGTGAGTGTGTGGAATTCTCTGCCTCAGAGGGCAGTGGAAGCAGGTTCTCTGGATGCTTTCAAGACAGAGCTAGGTAGGGCTCTTAAAGATATGGGGAGAAGGCAGGAATGGGGTACTGATTGGGGATGATCAGCCATGATCACAGTGAATGGCGGTGCTGGCTCAAATGACCGAATGGCCTACTCCTGCACCTATTGTCTATGTCCAAATGTAACTTTCCCATGTAGACACTATGAAGCGCAATGTCCTGCCTAACCGAAAATGGCACAAGATGTCGGAGTAACTCCGCAGCTCATCTCTGGTGAACATGGATGGGTGATGTTTCAGGTCTTTGCAACCCGAAACGTCACCTACCCATGAGTTACTGCAGCACCTTGTGTCTTTTCCAGGCCTGTTGAACGTGTAAAGCTACGCGGGGACACGCCCTGTGAAGGGGACACGGAGATGGAGACGGGCTGCTGCTGGTGGATAAAATGCAACGTAAGGGAAGGGCTTTTTGTAGTTTGGAGGAAGGATAGAAACAAGAGCACTTGAACACCTGTAAATGTACAAAGGCTTGAGAGTGCGGTGGCACAGTGTTTGTTCAGTTTATTGTCACGTGTACCGAGGTACAGTGAAAGGCTTTTGTTGCGTACCAACCAGTCAGCAGAAAGACTATACATCAAGTCAAGTCACTTTTATTTCTATAACACATTTAAAAAACAACTCTCGTTGACGAGAGTGCTTTACATTGGTGGAGGTACTAACGTTATACAACAGTGGTTCATAGATTAAGTACATACATAAATACATACATATAGCCCTCCCTCAGAGGACGTCAAGAAAGGCTTGAGAGTAAAAATGAGTTTTAAGTCTCGACTTAAAGGAGTCGATGGAGGGGGCAGTTCTGATGGGAAGGGGGATGCTGTTCCACAGTCTAGGGGCTGCAACCGCAAAGGCGCGGTCGCCCCTGAGCTTATGCCTAGACCGCGGGATGTTCAGTAACCCCAAGTCGGCCGATCTGAGGGACCTGGAGGTGGTGTGGTGGGTAAGCAGACTTTTGATGTAGGTGGGGGCAAGCCCGTTAGGGGCTTTGTAGACATAAAGGAGGATCTTGCAATTTATTCAGAACCGCACAGGGAGCCAGTGGGGAGAGGCCAGAATTGGGGTGATGTGGTCCCTCTTTCGGGTGCCCGTCAGGTGTATATGATTACAATCGAGCCATCCACTGTGTACAGGTACATGTACGATGGAATAATGTTTAGTGCAAGGTACAGTCCGATTAACAAAAATAGTCCGAGAGTCTCCAATGAGGTTGATAGAAGTTCAGCACTGCTCTCTAGTTGTTGAGAGAACGGTTCAGTTGCCTGATAACAGCCGGGAAGAAACTGTCCCTGAATCTGGACGTGTGCGTTTTCACACTTCTGTACCTCTTGCCCAATGGGAGAGGGGAGAAGAGGGAGTGACCTGGGTGAGACTGGTCCATGATTAAGCTGCTGCCCTTGCCGAGGCAGCATGAAGTGAATGTGCTCAACATGTTGAAAATCCGGCGGCAACCAGAAAGACGCCACGACTCTTTGGATGACTGGGAGACGACTCACGACCATACAGGCGACATGTCGCGGGGTGAAGCCTGTATGGTCGTGAGTAGTCGCCCAAAGAGTCGTACCTTGTTCTGGTCGTCACTGGATTTTCAACATGTTGAACATTTTCAGCGACCTGCATCGACCTATGTCAGGTGCCGGCAGTCTCTGAAAAAGTGGCGTAAGTGGGACAGGCCCGTTGAGGTTATAGATATTTGTAGACTATCATTGATGCCGGAGAGTGTGGTTCGCCAGACTCTGGCTGTTCTTCACGGTGCTCGGAGCTCCCTGCACCCCCAGGTTCCCAGAGCCCTGGGCTGGTCGCTCCCTTTGTCGGTGCTTCGGATGTGTTACGGCAGCTTGTTCTAAACTCCACATTGAATGAGTGACTTCCTCTCCTCAGACACTGGGCTCCTTTCGAAAGTGGGTATGCTGGGAGCAGGCTGTGGGTCCAGTCTACAGAAACCAGGTAGGGGACTCATCCTGAGGTCGGGTAACTGCTCAGTCGCTCGCAAAGCCACGGCAATTGTATTACAGGAGTAAGCTGCCGCTGCTGCAGACTGTCTGCGGCGCCTGGTTCGCCAGGATCCCAACGCAGCTTTGCATCCTCTGTGAAAAACATGCGCTTCTTTGCTCATGCAGGGGCGCCCACCTGCTCTTGCAGCTCCCCCGCAGCAGGCTGTTTAACCACGCCTGCATCGTTCCACGTCGCAGGTCCAGTCACCCGTTCAGTTTAATGTCACGTGTCACGTGTACCGAGGTACAGTGAAGAGCTTCTTTGTTGCCTGCTAAGCAGCCAGCGGAAAGACAACACATGATTACAATCGAGCCGTTTACTGCATTATAGATACATGATAAGGAAGTAACGTTTAGTGAGTTGACATTGAAGAGTGTGGAGCGATTGTAATATGTGGTTGTAGATCTGTTTCTGTGGCCAGCGCGACAAATAGTCGCCCGGGCTGGACGCCATCTTGGAAGCCCTGGCGCATCACCCTGCACTCTGATGTAGGTCCCACCCATACATCCTCTTGGTGACCCCCTCGACTCTGAGGGGAGAGACAGAGAAACAGAGAGAGAGGGACTGAGACAAAGACAAGAGACACACACACACAGTGGGGGGGGGGGGGGGGGGGGGGGGGGGGGGGGGGGGGAGAGAGAGAGAGCCTGAGAGATGCTGGAATCCTGAGCACAAAACAGACTGCTGGGGGAGGTCTGTGGCTCAGACAGGGGAATGACCATGCGCGACCCTTAATCATAATGGAGTAGAGGGGAGATGGCTGGTGGGAAGGGGAGATGGCAGGTGCTTCCAGGTGTGGAGGGCTTTGTTGGGAGAGGAGGCAGGTGGAGGTGTGGATGGAGAAGACGACAAGATGGGGATTGTAGACGTTAGAGAAACAGACCCTTTAGCCCGCGCCGACCAGCGATCACCCGCACACTAACACTGTCCTACACACTAGGGACATTTTACAGGAGGCAATTAATCTACAAACCTGTATGTCTTTAGAATGTGGAGGGAACCAGAGCACCCGGAGAAAACCCACACGGTCACCGGGAGAACGTGCAAACTCTCCTACAGACAGAACCCGCATTCAGGATGGAGCCCGTGTCTCTGGCTCTGTGGGGCAGCAGCTCTACTCGCTTGCGCCACTGTGCCGCACGGGTCGAACTCCATCCAGTCAGGGTCCAAAAGGGTCCCAACCCGAAACGTCACCTGTCCACTTCCTTCCACAGGTGCTGCCTGACCCGCCGAGCTCCTCCAGCACTTTGTTTTTGCTTCTGAATTCTCTTGGCTAGCTTACTCTCGCCACTGACACAAAATTGCTGGAGCAACTCAGCGGGGCATGGCAGCGTCTCTGGAGAGAAAGACCGGGCGACGTCTTGGGGTCGAGATCCTTCTTCAGACTCTCGGTCACATTCTCGGCACCGACACGGATGGGGCAGGAACCACGGCGATGAATAACAAAGAGATCAAGCAGTGGAAACAGTGAGAGTGAAGAGGTGTCCCAGCAACGCCATGAACTGCGCAGCGGATACTGTGGGCAGTTACCCAGTGGTTGAGTGAGAACAATAGATCAGCCATGATTCAATGGCAGACTCGACTAGATGGGCCAAATGGCCTACATCTCCTATGACTTAATTCCCGGGATGGCGGGACTGATGTATGATGAAAGAATGGATCGACTGGGCTTGTATTCACTGGAATTTACGATGTGAGGTGATCTTATAGAAACATATATGTTTGAGAAAGAACGGCAGATGCTGGAAAAATCGAAGGTAGACAAAAATGCTGGAGAAACTCAGCGGGTGAGGCAGCATCTACGGAACGAAGTAATAGACGACGATTCTGGTCGAGACCGTTCTTCAGACTGATGTGGGGTTGGGAGTGGGGGCGGGAAGAAGAAAGGAAGAGGCAGAGACAGTGGGCTGTGGGAGAGCTGGGAAAGGGAGGGGAAGGAGGGAGAAACCAAGGACTACCTGAAATTGGCGAGGTCAATGTTCATACCGCTGAGGTGTAAACTACCCAAGCGAAATATGAGGTGCTGCTCTTCCAATTTGCGGTGAGACTCACTCTGGCCATGGAGGAGGCCCAGAACAGAAAGGTTGGATTCGGAATGGGAGGGGGAGTTGAAGTGCTGAGCCACCGGGAGATCAGGTAGGTTAATACGAACTGTGCGGAGATGTTGGGCGAAGCGATCGCCAAGCCTGCGCTTGGTCTCACCGATGTAGAGCAGCTGACACCTAGAGCAGCGGATGCAATAGATGAGGTTGGAGGAGATGCAGGTGAACCTCTGCCTCACCTGGAAAGGCTGCTTAGGTCCTTGGATGGAGTCAAGGGGGGAGGTAAAGCGACATGCAACTGTAGATGAGGCTCTCACTTCCTGTTCTTGCGTCTGAATAACTAGCCTGAGATTGGGTCTGTCATTCCAGTCCAAAGAAGCGTCGTGGCTTGAAACGTCACCAATTTTTTCCTCAAGAGATGGTGCCTGACCAGCTGAGTTACTGCAGATGTTTGTGTCATTCCAGACTCTCTGGTCTAGTTGTCACAGTCCCCTCAACACGTTGGCTCCAGGGTTGTCCACCTTGTACACCAAGTGGCCCACCTCCAGCTGGGTGAGACTCACGCAGGGATTGAGAGTGTGGGACTGACCACTGGGCTTTGGACACACACTGACCGGGTGTGGAGCTGACCACTGGACTTTCTGGCCACATGCTGACCGGGTGTGGGGTTGAGTGTGTGGGGCTGACGATTGAAACATATAAGATTATTAAGGGTTTGGACACGCTAGAGGCAGGAAACATGCTCCCGATGTTGGGGGAGTCCAGAACCAGGGGCCACAGTTTTAAGAACAAGGGGTAACCCATTTAGAACGGAGACGAGGAAACACTTTTTCACACAGAGAGTTGTGAGTCTGGAATTCTCTGCCTCGGAGGGTGGTGGAGGCAGGTTCTCTGGATACTTTCAAGAGAGAGTTAGATAGGGCTCTTAAAGATAGTCAGGGGATATGGGGAGAAGGCAGGAACGGGGTACTGATTGGGGATGATCACATTGAATGGCGGTGCTGGCTCGAAGGGCCAAATGGCCTACTCCTGCACCTGTTGTCTATTGAGCACTGGGCTCTGTCCACACACTGACCGGGTGGGAGTGAAGCCCGTGTCCAGTACGACATCACCAGCTCGTTCGTGTCTGGTCCTGAAATTGGAGCAAGGTCTTTTGGGTGTAAAGTTAGGAATGTCTGCACACAGACAGTAGAAGTTTGCAACTCTTGTGTAAAGGTGGTTCTTTACTCCTTGAAGCACACGATGCTAGTGGGCAATCTAATCGAGGTGAAATCATGATTTAGTAAGGGCCGCAAAGGTTACAGGACGAAGGCAGGAGAATGGGATAGACCAGCTATGATTGAATGATGGAGTAGACTTGATGGGCCAAACGGCCTAATGCTGCTCTGTGTCATGTGAGGTGAATAGATAGGGTGAATCCACAGTTTCTTCCTTTCCCCTCTCCCGCCCCCCCCCCCTCATGTCCCAGGATAAACAAATCAAAAGCTAGAGGACATAGGTTTAAGGTGAGAGGGGAAAGATTTAATAGGACCCTGAGGGGCAACGTTTTCACACAGTGGGTGGTGGGTGTATGGAACAAGCTGCCAGAGGAGGTAGTTGAGACAGGGACAGTAACAACATTTAAAAGACATTTGGACAGGTAAATAATGGAAGGAAAAACGTTCAGTAGAGTCAGTCCCTGGCGAGATAGGCGTTTACAGTCCGAATGGCCTCTGGGAAGAAACTCCTTCTCAACCTCTCCGTTCTCACCACATGGCAATGGAGGCGTTTGCCTGACCATAGCAGCTGGAACAGTCCGTTGCAGGGGTGGAAGGGGTCTCTCATGATATTGTTGGCTCTGGAATTGCACCTCCTGATGTATAGTTCCTGCAGGGGGGCAAGTGAAGTTCCCATAGTGCGTTCGGCCGAACGCACTACTCTCTGCAGAGCCTTCTTGTCCTTGGCAGAGCAATTCCCAATCCAGATGGCAATGTTCCCGGACAAGATGCTTTCCACCGCCGCTGCGTAGAAGCACTGGAGGATCCTCGGAGACACTCTGAATTTCTCAATTGCCTGAGGTGGTAAAGGCGCTGCCTTGCCTTACTCACGAGTGCTGAGGCGTGTGATGCCCATGTCATATCCTCGGAGATGTGGACTCCCAGATATTTAAAACAGTTCACCCTATCCACAGGATCCTCATTTATCCTCAATGGAGTGTACGTCCTCGGATGATGTGCCCTCCTAAAGTCCATGATCAGCTCCTTCATTTTTTTGATGTTCAAGAGGAGGCTGTTATTCTGGCACCAGAGTGCTAGACCAGCCACCTCCTCCCGGTAGGCCTTCTCGTCGTTGTCTGAGATCAGGCCCACCACCCCAGTGTCATCAGCAAACTTAATTAATGAGTTGTAGCTGAACCTAGCCACACAGTCATGTGTGTACAGGGAGTACAATAGGGGGCTGAGGACGCAACCCTGGGGCGATCCTGTGCTCAGGGTGAGGGACTTCGATGTATTCCCTCCCATCTTGACTACCTGGGGCCTGGCGGTGAGAAAGTCCAGGACCTCTTGAAAGTATCCAGAGAACTGGCCTCCACCGCCCTCTGAGGCAGAGAATTCCACAGACTCACAGCACTGTGTGTGAAAAATTGGAGCAAGTTTTGTAGGAAAGTCTCGGAGGGATACGGGTCAGACGCGGGCAAATGGGGTTAGTTTAGGCAAGGCATCTAGGTTGGCATGGATGAGTTGGGCAGAAGGGCCATTTTCTGTGCTGTATGACTGTAAACAGCAATTGCTGTCTCATTTTAAATGGGGAGGGGAGGTTGACAAGTTGTTGATCAGTGTTTGCAAGGGATAGGGTGGGTGCATGGGGGGTTCTCGGCCTACTTGGGTGGGGTCTGGGATGAGGTCTCGGCCTACTTGGATGGGGTCTGGGTCTACTTGGGTGGGGTCTGGGCCTACTTGGATGAGGCCTGGGCCTACTTGGGTGGGGTCTGGGCCTACTTGGGTGGGGTCTGGGCCTACTTGGATGAGGCCTGGGCCTACTTGGGTGGGGTCTGGGGCCTACTTGGGTGGGGTCTGGGCCTACTTGGGTGGGGTCTGGGTCTACTTGGGTGGGGTCTGGGCCTACTTGGATGGGGTCTGGGCCTACTTGGGTGGGGTCTGGGCCTACTTGGTGGGGTCTGGGCCTACTTGGGTGGGGTCTGGGCCTACTTAGGTGGGGTCTGGGCCTACTTGCGTGGGGTCTGGGCCTAATTGCGTGGGGTCTGAGCCTACTTGGGTGGGGCCTGGGCTTACTTGGGTGGGGTCTGGGCCTAATTGGGTGGGGTCTGGGCCTACTTGGTTGGGGTCTGGGCCTGCTTGGGTGGGGCCTAGGCCTACTTGGATGGGGTCTCGGCCTACTTGGGTGGGGTATGGGCCTACTTGGGTGGGGCCTGGGCCTACTTGGGTGGGGCATGGGCCTACTTGGGTGGGGCATGGGCCTACTTGGGTGGGGTCTGGGCCTACTTGGGTGGGGTCCCGGCCTACTTGGGTGGGGTCTGGGCCTACTTGGATGGGGCCTGGGCCTACTTGGATGGGGCCTGGGCCTACTTGGATGGGGCCTGGGCCTACTTGGATGGGGCCTGGGCCTACTTGGATGGGGTGTGGGCCTACTTGGATGGGGCCTGAGCCTACTTGGGTGGGGTCTGGGCCTACTTGGATGGTGGGACGAGCTTAGGATGGAAGGCCTTTGGCTTCAGTGCCACAATGGTCCCTTTGTCATCGGGCAGCAGCTGTGGCTTTTCGCTGACATCGCACTCTCTGTCTCTCAGGTACGGGCGCCTTCGGCACGTCCACTGGCGGTCTCTTTGGCCAGCCACAGCCCGCCAGCAGCCTCTTCGGGACCAAGCCCTTCGGACTGGCCACCACCACACCGAGCACCGGCTTCGGCTTCGGCACTGCCAACACTCTGGGGCAACCCAACACCAGCAGCATGGTGAGTTCATCAGTCATAGGAGCAGAATCAGGCCATTCAGCCCACTGAGGCCATTCTGCCCATCAAGGCAACTCCGCCATTCAATCATGGTTCATCATATCTTTTCCCACACGTGACCGATGAAGGCAAGCAAACCATATACCGCCTTTATCACTCTTATCTACCTGTTGTCTCTTTCAAGGAGCTCTTTGGACTTGGACCCCAAGATTTCTCTGTACATCAACTCTGCCCAGTTCATAAGACTGAGGAGCAGTCGGCCCATCAAGTCTACTCCACAATTCAATCATGGCTGATCTATCTCTCCCTCTCAACCCCATTCTCCTGCCTTCTCCCCATAACCCCTGACACCGTACTAATCAAGAATCTACCTATCTCTGCCTTTATAATATCCATTGACAGCCTCCACCGCCTTCTGTGGCAATGAATTCCACAGATTCACCTCCCTCTGACTAAAGAAATTCCTCCTCATTTCCTTTCTAAAGGTACATCCTTTAATTCTGAGTCTATGACCTCCGGTCCTGGACTCTCCCACTAGTGGAAACATCCTCTCCACATCCACTCTGTCCAGGCCTTTCACTATTCTGTACGTTTCAATGAGGTACCCCCCCCTCATTCTTCTAAACTCCAGCGAGTACAGGCCCAGTGCCGACAAACGCTCATCATATGCTAACCCACTCATTCCTGGGATAATTCTCGTAAAGCTCCACTGGACCCTCTACATCTGGATTCAGATAACACATCTTGCAACCCCACTGTTTACTGGGTGTGGCTGGATATACCTTTGTAAAAACAAGCAAATCTGAATGTTTAAGAAAGAACTGCAGATGCTGGGAAAATCGAAGGTAAACCAAAATGCTGGAGAGAAATCTCAGTAGGTTCCTTCGCTCCATTGATGCTGCCTCACCCGCAGAGTTTCTCCAGCATTTTTGTCTACCTGCAAGCAAATCTGAATGAACTGTTGCAGTCTTCACCTTCAGATGGATGCAAGAGATCTATCCACGCCCAGAGATCAATAGACAATAGGTGCAGGAGTAGGCCATTCGGCCCTTCGAGCCAGCACCGCAATTCAATGTGATCATGGCTGATCATCCCTAATCAGTACCCCATTCCTGCCTTCACCCCATATCCCCTGACTCCACTATTTTTAAGAGCCCTATCTAGCTCTCTCATGAAAGCATCCAGCGAACCTGCCTCCACCGTCCTCTGAGGCAGAGAATTCCACAGACTCACCACTCTCTGTGAGAAAAAGTGTTCCCTCGTCTCCGTTCTAAATGGCTTACCCCTTATTCTTGAACTGTGGCCCCTGGTTCTGGACTCCCTCCAACATCGGGAACATGTTTCCTGCCTCTAGCCCAGTGTCCAAGCCCAGAGATCCATGCCCAATGATTCAACCCAGGACTTCTTCCTGATGTTCTGACCAATATCTTGCTCTTCACCCGAGTCATTCCGACAGGTAGACAACAAAATGCTGGAGTAACTCAGCGGAACAGGCAGCATCTCTGGAGAGAAGGAATGGATGACGTTTTTTTGCCCTGAAGAAGGGTCTCGAGCCAAAATGTCGCCCATTCCTTCTCTCCAGAGATGCTGCCTGTCCCGCTGAGTTACACCAGCATTTTGATTCTACCTTCAGTTTCAGATTCAGATTCACATTTATTGTCACTTGAGCTACAGTGATATTTGAGTTACCATGCAGCCATACAAGTAAAAGAATACAATGCAATTAATAGAACAATAGACTTAACAAACATCCACCACAGTGATCACTGTGATGGAAGGCAACAAATTTCAGTCAGTCTTAAACCAGCACCTGCAGTTCCTTCCTACCCATTCCAATGGGTGACTGGGTGATGATGGGAAAAGGGGAAGTACAGCGGGATCTGGGGGTCCTTGTACATCAGTCTATGAAAGTAAGCATGCAGGTACAGCAGGCAGTGAAAAAAGCCAATGGCATGTTGGCCTTTATAACAAGACGAGTCGAGTATAGGAGCAAAGAGGTCCTTCTGCAGTTGTACAGATCCCTAGTGAGACCACACCTGGAGTATTGTGTGCAGTTTTGGTCCCCTAATTTGAGGAAGGACATTCATGCTATTGAGGGAGTGCAGTGTAGGTTTACAAGGTTAATTCCCGGGATGGCATGATTGTCATATGCTGAGAGAATGGAGCAGCTGGGCTTGTACACTCTGGAGTTTAGAAGGATGAGAGGGCATCTTATTGAAACATATAAGATTGTTACGGGTTTGGACACGCTGGAGGCAGGAAACATGTTCCCGATGTTGGGGTAGTCCAGAACCAGGGGCCACAGTTTGAGAATAAGGGGTAAGCCATTTAGAACGGAGACGAGGAAACACTTTGTCTCACAGAAAATTGTGAGTCTGTGGAATTCTCTGCCTCAGAGGGCGGTGGAGGCAGGTTCTCTGGATACTTTCAAGAGAGAGCTAGATGGGGCTCTTAAAAATTGTGGAGTCGGGGGGGGGGGGGGGGGGGGGGGGGGGCCGCATTTGGAACATTGCGTCCATTTTTGATCACCCTGCGGTGGGGAAAGAAGTCGCTCAGGGTGCAGAGCAAATAGGCAATAGGTGCAGGAGTAGACCATTTAGCCCTTCGAGCCAGCACCGCCATTCACTGTGATCATGGCTGATCATCCACAATCAGTACCCCGTTCCTGCCTTCTCCCCATATCCCCTGACTCCGCTATCTTTAAAAGCCCTATCTAGCTCTCTCTTGAAAGTATCCAGAGAACCGGCCTGAGGCAGAGAATTCCACAGACTCACAACTCTCTGTGAGAAAAAGTGTCTCCTTTCTAAATGGCTTACCCCTTATTGTTAAACTGTGGCCCCAGGTTCTGGACTCCCCCAACAACGGGAACATGTTTCCTGCCTCTAGCGTGTCCAGACCCTTAACAATCTTATATGTTTCAATAAGATCCCCTCTCATCCTAAACTCCCGAGTATGCAAGCCCAGCCGCTCCATTTGCTCAGCATATGACAGTCCCGCCATCCCGGGAATTAACCTAGTGAACTTACTCTGCACTCCCTCAACGGCAAGAATGTCCTTCATCAAATAAGGGGATTTTTTTCCATTCCACTCGTCACTTTAATTTCATGCTTCATGTGTTTTGTGTTTTATGACAGTTGGCAGAACAATGTCCTTCCTGGGATAATTAAAGTTGTATGGTGTTGTAGGGTGTGGATGCGAGGGTGTTTGTATTTATCTTAATGCCTGGCCCGTCTGTGCCCCACAGAGTTTATTTGGAACGGGACAAGTGTCTCAATCCGGAGGGATTTTTGGAACCAGCACCAACACCACAGGCACGGCATTCGGTGCCGCCGGCAGCCTGTTTGGCAATACCAACGCTGCCTTCACCAACGTCAACAACGTAAGTACCGCCGGCTCGTCAGCCACCGCCGTGGGCTCACACAAACATAGGTGCTGGAGTAGACCATTCGAGCCAGCTCCACCATTCAATATGATCATGACCGATCAGCCAAAATATGTTCCCGATGTTGGGGGAGTCCAGAACCAGGGGCCACAGTTTAGGAATAAGTGGTAAGCCATTTAGAACGCAGACGAGGAAACACTTTTTCACACAGAGCGTTGGGGGTCTGTGGAATTCTCTGCCTCAGAGGGCGGTGGAGTCTGGTTCTCTGGATACTTTCAAGAGAGTTAGATAGCGGAGTCAGGGGATATGGGAAGAAGGCAGGAACGGTGTACTGATTGGGGATGATCAGCCATGATCACATTGAATGGCAGTGCTGGCTCGAATGGCCGAATGGCCTACTCCTGCACCTATTGTCTATTGTATAGTAAAAGCTTTGTCGGTTAAGTGTCTTCTGTAAATTGTCCCAAGTTGTTGGACAGTACCTGTGTCCGGGTGATCACTGGTTGGCGCAGACTCGATGGGCTGAAGGGCATATTTTCATGCTGTATCTACACTAAACTAAAGAATCACATCTGCCATCAACGTCACTCCTGGCAGCGAGTTCCAGGTACCCAAACCTCTGTGTGCGACACAACTGCTTTAAACTTTGTCCCTCTCACCTGAAAGCTATGCTCAGTATTCTCGTATCAGGATGCATCACAGCACGGTTTGGGAACAGCTCCATCCAGGACCGTAAGAAGTTGCAGCGAATTGTGGACACAGCCCAGACCGTTGGGCAAACCAACCTCCCATCCATTGACTCCATCTACACCTCACGCTGCCTCGGCAAGGCCAGCAGCATCATCAAGGACCAGTCTCCTCCCGGTCACTCCCTCTTCTCCCCTCTCCCATCAGACAAAAAGTACAGAAGTGTGAATACGCACACTTCCAGATTCAGGGACAGTTTCTTCCCGGCTGTTATCAGGCAGCTGAACCATCCTACCACAACCAGAGAGCAGTGCTGAACTACTATCTACCTCTTTGGTGACCCTCAGACTATCCTTGATGGGACTGTACTGGCTTTACCTTGCACTAAACGTTATTCCCTTATCATGTATCTAGGCACCGTAAATGGCACGATTGTAATCATGTATTGTCTTTCCGCTGACTGGTTAGCACGCAACAAAAGCTTTTCACTGTACCTCGGTACACTTGGCAATGAACTAAACTGAGCTCAGTATTTCCATCCTGGGGAACGGCATCTTGCCCGGGTCCACGCCCCACCTTTGTTCAGGGTCATCGAGTCATCGAGTGATACAGTGTGGAAACGGGCCCTTTGGCCCAACTTGCCCACATCGGCCAACATGCCCCAGCTACACTAGTCCCACTTGCCTGCGCTTGGTCCACATCCCTCCAAACCTGTCCTATCCATGTACCTGTTTAACTGTTTCTTAAACGTTGGGATAGTCCCAGCCTCAACTACTTCCTCTGGCAGCTTGTTCCATACACCCACCGTGCGAAAAAGTTACCCCTCGGATTCCTATTAAATTATTTCCCCTTCACCTTGAACCTCTGTCCTCTGGTCCTCAATTCACCTACTCTGGGCAAGAGACCCTGCCCAATCTATTCCTCTCATGATTTTATAAACCTCAATAAGATCCCCCCTCATCCTCCTGCACTCCATGGAATAGAGATCCAGCCTGCTCAACCTCTCCCTGTAGCTCACACCCTCGAGTCCTGGCAACGTCCTTGTAAGTTTAAGTTGCACTACTCGCTTATGGTCTCGGGGCAAGTGAGTTGCAGGGGGTGGAATAAGACAAACAGAAGAGTTTTTGCACAGTTTTCTCACCGGCTGAGGGGTAAAAAAGGAATGTGCCCAGGTTTGACCTGAATCCTGAGCCTCCGTGTCTCCTAGTTTTTAGTTTCAGAGATACAGCGTGGAAACAGGCCCTTCGACCCACCGAATCCGCACCGACCAGCGATCCCTGCACACTAACACCATCCTACACACACCATCACCATCCTGCACACACTAGGGACAATTTACACTTACACCAAGCCAATTAACCTACAAACCGGTACGTCTTTGGAGTGTGGGAGGAAACCGAAGATCTCGGAGAAAACCCACGCAGGTCACGGGGAGAACGTACAAACTCCGTACAGACAGCACCCGTAGTCGGGTTCGAACCTGGGTCTCTGGCGCTGCAAGGCAGCAACTCTACTGCTGAGAAAGGAGACGAGCAGGAATTATTTTGGCCACAGGGTGTGGAGGCCAAGTCATTGGGTATTTTTAAAAGCTCAGATTGACATGTTCTTGATTAGTACGCGTGCCAGGGGTTATGGGAAGAAGGCAGGAGAATGGAGTTGAGTGAAAAATAGATCAGCCGTTAATTGATTGGCAGAGTAGACTCAATGTGCAGGAAGGAACTGCAGAAGCTGGTTTAAACCGAAGATAGACACAAAAGGCTGGAGTAACTCAGCGGGACAGGCAGCATCTCTGGAGAGAAGGGATGGGTGACGTTTCGGATCCAGGTCTGAAGAAGGGTCTCATCCCGAAACGTCACCCATTCCTTCTCTCCAGAGATGCTGCCTGTCCCGCTGAGTTACTCCAGCAATTTGTGTCTAGGTTCTTGATTCGCACAGGTGTCAGGGGTTATAGGGATAAGGCAGGAGAATGTAGTTGAGAGGGGAAAATGGATCAGCCATCAATTGAGTGGCGCTGTAGACCAAATGGTTGGCAGGCCTAATTCTGCTCCCATCATTTATGATCTCTCTCTCTCTCTTCCCCCCTTTCTCTCTCTCTCTCTCTCTCCACAGACCCTGTTTGCCGCCAAGCCCGCCGGATTTGGCACGGCGACCACCACAGCTTCCACCTTCGGCACTGCCGGCGCTGGGCTGTTCGGGGCCAAGCCAAACCTGACCATCGGAGCCGGCGCTAACACCTCAAACTTTGGTACGTAAGCGGCAGTCTCTGCGACTTCCTGCATCTCCCCCACCCCGTCCCCAGCCAGCTCTGCCCCCTTTCTACAAGAAACACCCAGGAACCCTCACACTTCCTCATCAAATGTTCCCGATGTTGGGGGAGTCCAGAACCAGGGGCCACAGTTTAAGAATAAGGGGTAAGCCATTTAGAACGGAGACAAAGAAACACTTTTTCTCACAGAGAGTTGCGAGTCTGGAATTCTCTGCCTCAGGTGGAGGCCGGTTCTCTGGATGCTTTCAAGAGAGAGCTAGATAGGGCTCATAAAAATAGCGGAGTCAGGGGATATGGGAAGAAGGCAGGAATGGGATACTGATTGTGGAAGATCAGCCATGATCACATTGAATGGCGGTGCTGGCTCGAAGGGCCGAATTGCCTACTCCTGCACCTATTGTCTATTGTCTTCCACATCAAACTACCAGCTCGTGCAGAAGCCAGCACCCCTGGAAATCTCAGACGGTCGGGCAGCATCTGTGGAGGGAAATGCACAGTTGACATTTGGTGATCGGAACCCTTCTTCAAACTGATCGAAGCCCAATCCATCTGAAGAAGGATCCAAACCCGTAATGCCTTTTGTTTATTTCCCACCACAGACGCTGCCTCACCTGCTGAGTTCCTCAAGCACTTTGTTTATCACTAGAGATGCCAGCATCTGCTGCGTCTTGCTTTTGTTGGGTCTTGCTGCTAAATCTCCGAAGACCCTCCCTAGTCCAGGTTGACAGTGGTGCAAAGCCCTAGTCCCTACAGCAACCAAACCACCCAGTGGAGGGTCCTTGTTGCTGCGTTTAGTGTCGTGCAGAGTTCAGGAGTCTGGTGGTGGCTGGGAAGAAGCTATCGACTGTGGAGGCCAAGTCAATGCAGTGACAAATAGATTCTTGATTAGTGCGGGTGTCAGGGGTTATGGGGAGAAGGCAGGTGAATGGGGCTAAGAGGGAGAGATAGATCAGCCAGGATTGAATGACAGAGTAGACTTGATGGGCCGAATGGCCTAATTCTGCTCCTATCACTGACGCCCTCATGAAACGCTCATCTGCGCGTCTGCTTTCCCAGGATTTGGAACCAACGCGGTGACGGGCGGACTGTTTGGGAACAAGCCCGCAGCTGGAGCGCTGGGGACCACCCTCGGGGCTGGCTTTGGTACAGGTGAGAGGGTCGCTGACGGGTGTGGACGCTGCCAATGTTTCATGGCCAGGGGAAGATGTGGGTGTCCTCCTCCCTGCCACCCCCCCCCCTCCCTGGTGAAGGTGGGCCGGACCGTCGCCCTGTGTCTGCCCAGTGGAGGTGGACTGGACCATTGCTCAGTGTTTGCGCAGTGGAGGTGGACTGGACCTTCTGTGAGGACCTGGGTCTGTGTACTCACTGGAGTTTAGAATCAAGAAAACAAACTCAATGCTAGCATTTATTTCAAGAGGGCTTGGATACACAAACAGGGATGTAATGCTGAGGCTCCATAAGGCGCTGGTCAGGCCGCATTTGGAATATTGTGAGCAATTTTGGGCCCCATATCTGATGAAGGAAGTGCTGGCTCTGGAGAGGGTCCAGAGGAGATTTACAAGCCCAGGACGTTATTGGCCATGGAGGGAGGTGGGGAAACATAGAAACATAGAAAATAGGTGCAGGATGAGGCCATTCGGCCCTTCGAGCCAGCACCGCCATTCATTGTAATCATGGCTGATCGTCCCCTATCAATAACCCGTGCCTGCCTTCTCCCCATATCCCTTGACTCCACTAGCCCGTAGAGCTCTATCTAACTCTCTCTTAAATCCATCCAGTGACTTGGCCTACACTGCCCTCTGTGGCAGGGAATTCCATAAATTCACACCTCTCTGGGTGAAAATGTTTTTTCTCACCTCGGTCTTAAATGACCTCCCCTTTATTCGAAGGGGAAGATGGTTGTCGTGGTTACAGGTGGGAGTGGAGGCGATGGGGTAGACTGAGTGGGCACCCTGTGGGAGGGGGAGTGAGAGGGAGGGGAGGGGGAGGGTAGGACAGAGGGAGGGGGGTTGTGCGTGCGGTGTTTTTCTCTCTAACCGTGGTGCTGTGCCTTGCTTCCTAGCTCTGGGAGCGGGGCAGACCTCCCTGTTCGGCAGCACGCAGCCCAAGCTGGGCATCACGTTGGGAGCCGGTGGATTTGGGACGGGAGCGTTCAACACTGGCACGGCCGGGGTGGGGTTTGGGGCACCGCAGGCCGCCATGTGTAAGTGACCATCGCAACCCGTGTCCGTCAACCTCTGCCCCGTTAAACCTCTGCAGCCGGCCTAGACGCACGTCCCCCTTCGCTTCCTATTGCTGTCAGCAGGTTCTGCTCCAGTTATAGAGATACAGCGCGGAAACTGGCCCATCCGCCCACTAAGTCTGTGACGACCAGCCACCCCCGTGCACCAACACTATCCCACACACAATAGACAATAGGTGCAGGAGTAGGCCATTCGGCCCTTCGAGCCAGCACCATCATTCAATATGATCATGGCTGATCATCCCCCATCAGTACCCCGTTCCTGCCTTCTCCCCATATCCCCTGACTCCGCTATCTTTAAGAGCCCTATCTAGCTCTCTCTTGAAAGTATCCAGAGAACTGGCCTCCACCGCCCTCTGAGGCAGAGAATTCCACACTCACCACTCTCTGTGAGAAAAGTTGTTTCCTCGTCTCCGTTCTAAATGGCTTACCCCTTATTCTTCCTAGACACGCTAGGGACAATTTTCATTGACACCAAACCAATTGACCGACAAACATGCACGACTTTGGAGTGTGGGAGGAAACTCGAGATCTCGGAAAAAACCCGCACAGGTCGCGGGGAGAACGTACAAACTCCATACAGACAGCGCCCGTAGTCAGGATAGAATTCTGGTCTCTGGCGCTGTGCGGCAGCAACTCTACCCACTGCGCCTCCGTGCCGCCCCAGACGCTCATTACTCAGAAAGTTGCAGGTTCCAGGCAGAGGTTCACCTGCATCTCCTCCAACCTCATCTATTGCATCCGCTGCTCTAGATGTCAGCTGATCTACATCGGTGAGACCAAGCGTAGGCTTGGCGATCGTTTTGCCGAACTCCTCCGCTCGGTCCGCGTTAACCAACCTGACCTCCCGGTGGCTCAGCACTTCAACTCCCCCTCCCATTCCGAATCCGACCTCTCTGTCCTGGGCCTCCTCCATGGCCAGAGTGAGTCCCACTGGAAATTGGAGGAACAGCACCTCATATTCCGCTTGGGCAGTCTGAACCCTAGTGGCATAAACATTGAATTCTCCAATTTACGGTAGCCCTTGCTGTATCTTCCCCTTCTCAGCTCTCCCTCAGCCCTCGGGTTCCTACTCTTCCTTTTTGCTTTCTTCTCCCCCCCCCCTCCCACCCTCCATCAGTCTGAAGAAGGGTTTCGGCACGAAACGTTGCCTATTTCCTTCGCTCCATAGATGCTGCTGCACCCACTGAGCTTCTCCAGCACTTTTGTCTACCTTGGAATCTAAGCACTCGGCCAGGCACTGCAGCACGGTGGTGCGGCGGGTAGTGCCGCTGCCTCACAGCGCCAGAGACCCGGGTTCCACCCTGACCTGGGGTGCTGTCTGTGATAACTTTGCAGGGTCTCGCGTGCATTTCCTCCGGGCGCTCCATTTCCCCCCCCCACTTCCCAAAGACGTGCGAGTTTGTAGCTTAATTAGCCTCTATGCGTGGGTGGGAGATTGCAACCTTCACCATGGTCCACCCTGTTTCGACGAATGCAATCAACCTGGGGTGCACAAACAGAAGACCAAACAGAACACTGTGTTTAAGAAGGAACTGCAGATGCTGGAAAATCGAAGGTAGACAAAAGTGCTGGAGAAACTCAGCGGGTGCAGCAGCGTCTATGGAACGAAGGAAATAGGCAACGTTTCGGGCCGAAACCCTTCTTCAGACTGAAACCGCTGAGTTTCTCCAGTACTGTTGTCTACCATCAAACAGAACACGTTGTCTTACAACTTTAGATTGTGCACACCATACGCAAGAAGAAGAAGAAGCATCTATGTTAATTCCTCAGATTCACCACCCCCTGGATAAAGAAATTCCCCCACATCTCTCCATTCTGAAAATACGTCCTTTTATTCAGAGGCCGTGACTTCTGGTCCTAGACTCTCCCACTGGTGGTAGCACCCTCTCCACAACTACTCTATCTAAGTCTTTCATTCTCTGATAGGTTTCAATGATATCCCCCCACCCATTCAACCTAAATCTATCCCTATTTGATAATGGCTCAGCATCAAACGCTTGCTTCTCAGAAGGTTCCCATCCTACTGACAGAACAGAAGCATAGAAATAGAAATAGGTGCAGGAGGAGGCCATTCGGCCCTTTGAGCCAGCACAGCCATTCATTGTGATCATGGCTGATCGTTCCCTATCAATAACCCGTGCCTGCCTTCTCTCCATATCCCTTGACTCCACTAGCCCCAAGAGCTCTATCTAACTCTCTCTTAAATCCATCCAGTTACTTGGCCTCCATGGCAGGGAATTCCATAAATTCACAACTCTCTGGGTGAAAAAGTATTTTCTCACCTCAGTCTTAAATGGCCTCCCCTTTATTCTAAGATTGTGGCCCCTGGTTCTGGACTCGCCCAACATTGGGAACATTTTTCCTGCATCTAGCTTGTCCAGTCCTTTTATAATATTATATGTTTCTATAAGATTCCCCTTCGTCCTTCTAAACTCCAGTGAATACAAGCCTAGTCTTTTCAATCTTTCCTCATATGACAGTCCCGCCATCCCAGGGATCAATCTCGTGAACCTACGCTGCACTGCCACAATCACAAGGATGTCCTTTCTCAAATTAGGAGACCAAAACTGTACGCAATACTCCAGATGTGGTCTCACCAGAGCCCTATACAACTGCAGAAGAACCTCTTTACTCCTATACTGAAATCCTCGTGACTGCCGTGCGGTGGTGCAGCGGGTAGAGCCGCTGCCTCGCAGCGCCAGAGATGCTGGAGAAACTCATGGGTCTCGACCCGAAACGTCACCTATTCCTTCGCTCCATAGATGCTGCCTCATCCGTTGAGTTTCTCCAGCATTTTTATCTCCCTTCGATTTTTTTCAGCATCTGCAGTTCCTTCTTAAACATAGGTGTTGTAGTTATAAGTTCATGTCATAGGAGCAGAATAAGGCCATTTGGCCCATCAAGTCTACTCTGCCATTCAATCATGGCTGATCTATCTCCCGTCTAACTGCCTAACCCCATTCTCCTGTCATCTCCATATATCCCTGGCACCCGCACTAATCGAGAATCAATCTATCTTTGCGTTAAAATTACCCATTGATTGTCCTCCACAGCCTTCTGTGGCAATGAATTCCCCAGATTCACCACCTTCTGGCTAAATAAATTCCTCCTCATCTCCTTCCTAATGGAACGTCCTTTAATTCTGTGACTGTGCCCTCTGGTCCTAGACTCTCCCACTAGTGGAAACATCCTCTCCACATCCACTCTATCCAGGCCTTTCACTATTGAGGAAGTTCTGGTTTTCTGTTGCTGCATGTCCCTCCCCTGATTCGAGCTCTGGTTTCCTGTTGCTGCATGTCCCTGTACCCTGATTCGAGCTCTAGTTTTCTGTTGCTGCGGGTCCCTATACCCCAATTCGAGCTCTGGTTTCCTGTTGCTGTGTGTTTTTGTCCCCTGATTCGAGCTCTGGTTTTCTGTTGCTGCGGGTTTTTGTCCCCTGATTCGAGCTCTGGTTTTCTGTTGCTGCGGGTGTTTGTCCACTGATTTGAGCTCGGGTTTTCTGTTGCTGCAGGTCTGACGGATCCCACTGCCTCGGCTACACAGCAAGCCGTGCTGCAGCAGCAACTCAACGCTCTGGCCTACACCCCCTTCGGAGACTCCCCGCTGTTCAGGAACCCTATGGTGGACCACAAGAAGAAAGAGGAGGTAAGCCCCCCCCCCCCCTGTCCTACCTCTAACGCAGAAACATAGAAAATAGGTGCAGGAGTAGGCCCTTCCAGCCAGCACCGCCATTCAATATGATCATGGTTGATCATTCAGAATCAGTTCCTGCTTTCTCCCCATATCCCTTGATTCCGTTAGCCCCAAGAGCTCTATCTAACTCTCTCTTGAAAACATCCAGTGGATTGGCCTCCACTGCCTTCTGTGGCAGAGAATTCCACAGATTCACAACTCTCTGGGTGAAAAGGTTTCTCCTCATCACAGTCCTAAATGGCCGCATTGCCCAGTGCATTCTGCATCTCCTTGGTCGCCGTCCCCTTTGATCTGTGTTTTCACACCTTACCCTTCCATATCTCTGTCTCCCTCTCCCCTGACTTTCAGCCCAGGTAGATTTGGGAGGATGAGGGGGGAAATCGCGCTGAAATGGTTTGGAGGCCAAGTCATTGGGCATTTCGAAGGCAGCGATTGGAACATACTTGATTGGTAAGGGTATGAAGGGTAATGGGTGGAATAGTCAAGTCAAGAGAGTTTTATTGTCATGTGTCCCAGATAGGACAATGGAATTCTTGCTTGCTGCAGCACAACAGAATATGTAAACATTATACAGAACAGGAGATAAAAGTTCAGTGTGTTTATATATGATAGACCATATATAAAAACAGATAAAGTGCAATAGGCTGTTATTGTTCAGAGTTTATTTGATGTCGTGTTTAATAGTCTGATGGCTGTGGGGAAGTAGCTGGTCCTGAACCTGGATATTCCAGATTTCAGGCTCCTGTACCTTCTACCTGATGGCAGCGGAGAGATGAGTGTGTGGCCAGGATGGTGTGGGTCTTTGATGATGCTGGCAGCCTTTTTGAGGCAGCGACTGCGATAGGTCCCTTCGATGGTGTGGGGGTCAGAACGAGTGACGGACTGGGCAGTGGTCACATAGAAGCTATATGGAACTCCCAGAAGCTCCATCGATGCTGCCTCACCCGCTGAGTTTCTCCAGCATTTTTGT
The DNA here is from genome assembly GCF_028641065.1 of Leucoraja erinaceus. Taxonomy (NCBI): domain Eukaryota; kingdom Metazoa; phylum Chordata; class Chondrichthyes; order Rajiformes; family Rajidae; genus Leucoraja; species Leucoraja erinaceus. Next base: position 81,403,920 of record NC_073382.1, on the reverse strand, counting down.
CCACCTTCAATTTCTCCAGCATCTGCAGTTCTTTCTTAACCATACAAGAGAGAGCTAGATTTAGATCTCAGGGCTAAAGGAATCAAGGGATTTAGTTTAAAGGTACAGCGCGGAAACAGGCCCTTCGGCCCACCGGGTCCGCGCCGACCAGCAATCCCCGCACATTAACACTATCCTACACCCACTAGGGACAATTTTTTACATTTACCAATTAACCTACAAACCTGTACGTCTTTGGAGTGTGGGAGGAAACCGAAGATCTCGGAGAAAACCCACGCAGGTCACAGGGAGAACGTGCAAACTCCGTACAGACAGCACCCATAGTCTGGATCGAACCCAGGTCTCCTGGCACTGCTTTCACTGTAAGGCAGCAACTCTAACGCAGCGCCACCGTGCCGATAAGGGATATGGGGAGAAAGCAGGAACGGCATACTGATTTTGGATGATTGGCCATGATAATGTTGAATGACGGTGCTGGCTTGAAGGGCCGAATGGCCTACTGCTGCACCTATTTTTCTATGTTTCTACTACCCCCACCCCCCCCCCCCCCCCCCCCCCCCCGATCCCCGGTTAGCAAGTGTACATGAATAGTCTAGTGAGCCACATGCAGGAGGTGCCCTATTTTAGTGGGTGAATGGGGTTGAGAGGGAAAGAAAGATCAGCCATGATTGCATGGTAGAGTGGACACGATGGGCCGAATGGCCTCGTTCTGATCCTATGATTTCTGAACATGACTAATTGTTGTTCAGTGATGCTTGATGTGTCTGCGGTTGGTGGTGTACCGATTATAATCAGCCACAGTTGTACATGGAAGGCCCTCTGCTCCTCTTGTCGCTAAAATAACCGGCAGCCAGAACCCGAGAACACTCGTCTGTAAAAGAGGGCTCTTAAAGAAACAGTCAGGGAATATGGGGAGAAGGCAGGAACGGGGTACTGATTGGGGATGATCAGCCATGATCACATTGAATGGCGGTGCTTGCTCGAAGGGCCGAATGGCCTACTCCTGCACCTATTGTCTATTGTCAAATCTGGTTGTTGATTTTCCTACCCTTGGGTAAAAGACTGCATTCACCCTAAATGTCCCTGATACATTTATACACGTCTATAAGATCACCCCTCAGCCTCCTGCACTCCATGGAATAAAGTCCTTGCCCGCCCAACCTCTCCCTGTAGCTCAAGCTCCCGACCCCTGGCAACACCCTCGTGAATCAGTGCATCATTTGACAGTTCAGTCCTCTTTGCACAAGTCTGCATGGCACCGTGGCAGATTTCCTTTTCGACAATAGACAATAGGTGCAGGAGTAGGCCATTTGGCCCTTCGAGCCAGCACCGCCATTTAATGCGATCATGGCTGATCATCCCCAATCAGTACCCCGTTCCTGCCTTCTCCCCATATCCCCTGACTCCGCTATCGTTAAGAGCCCTATCTAACTCTCTCTTGAAAGTATCCAGAGAACTGGCCTCCACAGACTCAACAATCTCTGTGAGAAAAAGTGTTTCCTCGTCTCCGTTCTAAATTGCTTACCCCTTATTCTTAAACTGTAGCCTCTGGTTCTGGACTCCCCCAACATCGGGAACATGTTTCCTGCCTCTAGCGTGTCCAAACTCTTAATAATCTTAATAATAATGGCCTCCTCCTGCACCTATTTTCTATGTCTAAGTCTATGTCTGTGAATCTGGAGGTGTGTGTTTACACACTGGTGTACCTCTTGCCCGATGGGAGAGGGGAAAAGAGGGGCACGGAGGGGAAGGGCTTTCGTGTTCACTGCGACGGTGAATGGCGGGTGTTTGAGCGTGGCTTTAACTTGAGCGTGTCTCCTTGCAGCGGTTGAAGCCCACCAACCCGGCGGCCCAGAAGGCGTTGACCACCCCCACTCACTACAAGCTGACGCCCCGCCCCGCCACCAGGGTGAGGCCCAAGGCCCTGCAGGCCACAGGCTCCACCAAATCGCAGCTCTTCGACGGACTGGACGATGATGAGCCCAGCTCCCTGTCCAATGGCACCTTCCTGCCCAGGTAGGGGGGGGAACATCAGGGGGGGGGAGGAGTATGCACGTTCTGGAACATCACGGGGAGGGGGGAGGGGGGGGGGGGGGGATATACACACAATTTGGAAGATGGCTGGGGGGGGGGGGTAGATGGGGTTTAGTTTAGTTTATCGCCGAGAAGGAATGGGTGACGTTTCGGATCAAGACCCTTCTTCACACTAGGTGGCGCAGTGGTAGAGTTGCTTCCTCACAGTGCCGGAGGCCGGGTTCGATGCTGACTACAGGCGCTCTCTGTACGGAGTTTGTACGTTCTCCCCGTGACCTGCGTGGGTTTTCGCTGAGATCTTTGCTTTCCTCCCACACTTCAAAGACGTGCAGGTTTGTAGGTTGACTGGCTTGGTAAATGTAAAAATTGTCCCTAGTGGCTATAGGATAGTGTTAATGTACAGGGATCGCTGGTTGGCGGGGACCCGTTGGGCCGAAAGGACCTGTCTTTCTAAACTAAACTAAACTGGAGTGAGGGGAAAAAGCTTTTCACCCATTCCTTCTCTGCACACATGCAGCCTGACCCACTGAGTTACTCCTGCATTTTCTGTCTATCTTCGGTTTAAACAAGCATCTGCAATTCTTTCTCACACATTTAGTTTAGTTTATGTTTACTTTAGAGATAGAAACATAGAAACATAGAAATTAGGTGCAGGAGTAGGCCATTCGGCCCTTCGAGCCTGCACCGCCATTTAATATGATCATGGCTGATCATCCAACTCAGTATCCCGTACCTGCCTTTTCTCCATACCCTCTGATCCCCTTGGCCACAAGGGCCACATCTAACTCCCTCTTAAATATAGCCAATGAACTGGCCTCAACTACCCTCTGTGGCAGAGAGTTCCAGAGATTCACCACTCTCTGTGTGAAAAAGGTTCTCCTCATCTCGGTTTTAAAGGATTTCCCCCTTATCCTTCAGCTGTGACCCCTTGTCCTGGACTTCCCCAACATCGGAAACAATCTTCCTGCATCTAGCCTGTCCAACCCCTTAAGAATTTTGTAAGTTTCTATAAGATCCCCTCTCAATCTCCTAAACTCTAGAGAGTATAAACCAAGTCTATCCAGTCTTTCTTCATAAGACAGTCCTGATATAGCGCGGACACTGGCCTTTCGGCCCACTGAGTCCACACCAACAAGCAATCCCTGCAGATTAACACACCCACTAGGGACAATTTTACACCACAATTTTACACCAAACCAATTAATCTACAAACCTGTACGAAAGCCTTTGGAGTGTGGTAGGAGATCTCGGAGAAAACCCACGCGGTCACGGGGAGAACGTACAAACTATGTACAGACAGCACCCGTAGTCGGGATGGAACTCGGGTCACCTGCGCTGTGAGGCAGCAGCTCTACCCGCTGCGCCTCCTAGCCGTCCATATGCACAGCGTGAATGCAGAGTGTGCGAAATCACCGGTGGTTTAGATTGGGTGAACGCACGGTGTCAGATCACAGGGGGTACCGGCAGAGTCTGTGGTAAATCACGAGGGCAATGGGTGGGGTGAATGCGGGGTCAGTAAAGCCACACGAGGCACAGGCAGGCTAGGCTGAATGCACAGTGTGCTTGTCCAGTCAAGTCAACTTTATTTGTCACATACACATACAAGATGTGCAGTGAAATGAAAGTGGCAATGCTCGCGAATTGTGCAAAAACTACAGAACAGAACCAGTATTTACATGTTAGAAAAGATTTTTTTACAAAAGACACAACACAACAGTAAATTAGACCCTGGTGAGATTATAGTTTTCAGTCCCAATGGCCTCTGGGAAGAAACTCGTTCACATCCTCTCTGTTTTCACGGCATGACAGCAGAGGCGTTTGCCTGACCGTAGCAGCTGGAACAGTCCGTTGCTGGGGTGGAAGGGGTCCCTCATTATGTTGCTGGCTCTGGATCTGCACCTCCTGGTGTATAGGTCCTGCAGTGGGGTGAGTGTAGTTCCCATGGTGCGTTCGGCCGAACGCACTACTCTCTGCAGAGCCTTCCTATCCTGGGCAAAGCTGTTCCCAAACCAGATTGTGATGTTGCCGGACAAGATGCTTTCTACAGCCCCAGAGTAGAAGCAATGGAGGATCCTCAGAGAGACTGAATTTCCTCAGCTGCCTGAGGTGGTAAAGGCGCTGCCTTGCCTTACTCACCAGTGCGGCAGTGTGTGATGTCCATGTCAAATCCTCTGTGATGTGGACTCTCAGGTATTTAAAGCAGCTCACCCTGTCCACAGTAGCCCCATTTATCTTCAATGGTGTGTACGTCCTCGGATGTTGTGCCCTTCTAAAGTCCACAATCAGCTCCTTAGTTTTTATGACATTCAAGAGGAGGCTGTTGTCCTGACACCAGAGTGCTAGATCAGCCACCTCCTCCCGGTAGGCCTTCTCATCGTTATCGGAGATCAGGCCCACCACCACAGTGTCATCAGCAAACTTGATTATAGAGTTGGAGCTGAACCTGGTCACACAGTCATGTGTGTACAGGGAGTACAATAGGGGGCTGAGGACGCAACCCTGGGGGGATCCTGTGTTCAGGGTGAGGGGGTTGGAGGTATGTCTTCCCATCTTGACTACCTGGGGCCTGGTGGTGAGAAAATCCAGGACCCAGCCACACAGGGGAGTGTTCGGTCCCAGTTCCAGCAGCTTCTCAGCAAGTCTGGTGGGGACTATGGTGTTGAAAGCTGAACTGAAATCAATGAACAGCATCCTCAAGTAGTTAATCAAGGTACCATGAGATTCTTTGTTGCATGCAGATCAGTGAGATTAATGCCGTACATTGACATCAGTCGATCTATTACAATCCCACTGACTCCCACAACTATCTCGACTACACTTCTTCCCACCCTGCTTCCTTCAAAGACTCTATTCCCCTTCCAATTCCTCCGTCTACGCCGCATCTGCACCCAAGATGAGGTGTTCCATATTAGAACATCCGAGATGTCCTCATTCGTTAGAGAATGGGGGTTCCCCTCTTTCCCCCCCCCCCCCCCCATCACAGATGAGGCCCTCACTCGTGTCTCCTCGGTACCCGCAGCTCCGCCCTTGCTCCCCCTCCCCCTAGTCGCAACAGAGACAGAGTTCCCCTAGTCCTCACCTTCCATCCCATCAGCCGTCGCATACAACACATAATCCTCCGAAATTTCTGCCACCTCCAACAGGATCCCACAAACTGGCCACGTTTTCCCATCTCCGGCCCTTTCCGCTTTCCGCAGAGACCGTTCCCTCCGCAACTCCCTGGTTAACTCATCCCTTCCCACCCAGACCACCCGCTCCCCAGGTACCTTCCCCTGCAACCGCAGAAGATGTGACACCTGTCCCTATACCTCCTCCCTCGACCCTGTCCAGGGACCCCGACAGCCCTTTCAGGTTAGGCAGAGGTTCACTTGCACCTCCTCCAACCTCATCTACTGTATCCGCTGTTCAAGATGTGGATTCTTATACATCAGTGAGACCAAACGCGGAACGCCTTCGCTCAGCCCGCGTGAACCAACCTGATCTCCCGGTTGCTGAACACTTTAATTCTCCTTCCCATTCCCACACAGGCCTTCCTGTCCTCAGTCTCCTCCATTGTCAGAGTGAGGCTAAACGCAAATTGGAGGAACAGCATCTCATATTTCACTTGGGCAGCTTACAGCCCAGTGGCTTCTCTCACTTCAGGTAGCCCCGACATTCCCTCTCTCTCCATCCCTCCCCCACCCAAGTCGCACCAGCTTCTCGTTCTCATCTAGCAAACAGCTAACAATGGCCTGTTTCCATTATCATCGTGACTTTTTTTGAATATCTTTCATTCATTGTTCTTTATCTCCATATCGGCTATACATCACCGGCTATATCTCTCCTTTCCCTTACCCCGAACTAGTCTGAAGAAGGGTCTCGACCCGAAACATCAGCCATTCCTTCTCTCCAGAGATGCTGCCTGCCCCGCTGAGTTACTCCAGCATTTTGTGTCAACCAACAAACCTGCATGTCTTTGGAATGTGGTGGGAAACCGGAGCACCCGGTGACAACCCACGCGGTCACAGGGAGAACGTGCAAACTCCTTACAGACAGCAGCAGTAGTCAGGGTGGAACCTGGGTCTTTGGCGCTGTGAGGCAGCATCTTTACTAAGGAAGCCTTTATCCCTTCTTGGGAAGGCTCCCCTGCAGAAACTAATGCTTGCCCATCCTGTCACCCGTCTTGTCCACCTGCAGGAAGAGCATCAAGAAGCTGGTACTGAAGAGCTCCAACACTTCATCGCTGTACTCACCAGGACCCGGCAAGGAGCACAACGATTTAGCCTCTCCCCCCGAGTACCCAGAGAATGGCGTGGCGTAAGTACATCAACTGGCACCCAGAGGCTGCTCTAGCTGTGTGTGACTGGGTGTCTGTGGGTGTGTGTGCGTGTCTGTGTGTTTGTCTGTGTGTGACTGGGTGCCTGTCTGTGCGAGTCTGTCTGTGCGAGTCTGTCTGTGCGAGTCTGTGTGTGCGTGTCTGTGTGGGTGTGTCTTTGTGTTTGTGTCTGTCGGCGTGTCTGTGTGCGCATGCGTGTGTGCGTGTCTGCGGGTGCGGGTGTGTGTGTGCGTGTCTATGGGTGTAACCCTGTGGATGCATGTGTGTCTGTGTGCGTGGGTGTGGGCGTGTGTCTGTCTCTGTCTGTCTGTGTGGGTGTGTCTGTCTGTCTCTGTGTGTCTCTGAGTGGCCCTGCCCTCAACAATCCCTCTCATCCCCATTCTCCTGCCTTCTCCCCGTAACCTCTGACACCTGTACTAATCAAGAATCTATCTAAGGTACACAAAACTGCTGGAGAAACTCAGCGGGTGCAGAGGCATCTATGGAGCGAAGGAAATAGGCAACGTTTCGGGCCGAAACCTTTCTCCTGTCTGAAGCAGGGTTTCGGCCCGAAACGTTGCCTATTTCCTTCGCTCCATAGATGCTGCTGCACCCGCTGAGTTTCTCCAGCATTTTTGTGTACCTTCGATTTTCCAGCATCTGCAGTTCCTTCTTGAACAAGAATCTATCTATCTCTGCTTTAAAAATACCCACTGACTTGGTCTCCACAGCGATCTGTGGCAATGAATTCCACAGATTCACCACCCCCTGACTAAAGAAATTCCTCCTCATCTCCTTCATGAGATACGTCCTTTAATTCTGAGGCCGTGACCTCTAGTCCTACACTCTCCCACTAGTGGAAACATCCTCTCCACATCCACTCTATCCATGCCTTTCACTATTCGGTAGTTTTCAATGTCAGTGGGAGATGGTCAGTGGGGGGTGGGTCAGGGGTCAGCAGGTCGGGTTCAGTGGGTCAGGAGCGTGTGTGTCAGGGTCCGTGTCTTGTCCCCGCTGTAGTGAGCAGCAGAGCCGGCTGGAGCGGGAGGACGATGACCACCCGGAGGTGAACAAGTGCTACACCAACACCATCGTGAAGCCCATCCCCCAGACGCCGCCGGAGGGGCTGGGCGGCAACAAGCACCAGACGTCGTCAGCCATGGACGACACCATCGCCGAGATGAACCTGCGCAACACCCTCCGCAACGGCACCACCGAGGGCAGCAGCGACGGGGCGTCCTGCATCGAGGGCTCGCTGCAAGAGGAGCCCGAGCCCGAGGTCGACGACATGCTGCCACCACACCCAGCAGGTGAGGGACCAACGGGTGGCACAGCAGCGGGTAGAGCTGCTGCCTCACCACATGGTGGTAACGCAGCGGGTAGAGCTGCTGCCTCACCACATGGTGGTAACATAGAAACATAGGAAATAGGTGCAGGAGGAGGCCATTCGGCCCTTCGAGCCAGCACCGCCATTCATTGTGATCTTGGCTGATCATCCCCAATCAGTACCCCATGCCTGCCTTCTCCCCATATCCCTTGACTCCACTAGCCCCTAGAGCTCTATCTAACTCTTTCTTAAATCTATCCAGTGACTTGGCCTCCGCTGCCCTCTGTGGCAGGGAATTCCATAAATTCACAACTCTCTGGGTGAAAAAGTTTTTTCTCACCTCAGTCTTGTGATTGAGGCAGTGCAGCGCAGGTTCACGAGATTGATCCCTGGGATGGCGGGACTGTCATATGAGGAAAGATTAAAAAGACTAGGCTTGTATTCACTGGAGTTTAGAAGGATGAGAGGGCATCTTATAGAAACATATAAAATGATAAAAGGACTGGACAAGCTAGATGCAGGAAAAATGCTCCCAATGTTGGGCGAGTCCAGAACCAGGGGCCACAGTCTTAGAATAAAGGGGAGATCATTTAAGACTGAGGTGAGAAAAAACTTTTTCACCCAGAGAGTTGTGAATTTGTGGAATTCATGTCCACAGACGGCAGTGGAGGCCAAATCACTGGATGGATTTAAGAGAGAGTTGGATGGAGCTCTAGGGACTAGTGGAATCAAGGGATATGGGGAAAAGGCAGGCACGGGTTATTGAGAGGGGACGTTCAGCCACGATCATAATGAATGGCGGTGCTGGCTCGAAGGGCCGAATGGCCTCCTCCTGCACCTATTTTCTATGTTTCTTAAATGACCTCCCCTTTATTCTAAGACTGTGGCCCCTGGTTCTGGACTCGCCCAACATTGGGAACATTTTTCCTGCATCTAGCTTGTCCAGTCCTTTTATAATTTTATATGTTTCTCTGTGCGAAAAAGTGTTTCCTCGTCTCCGTTCTAAAAGTCCTACCTCAAATTAGGGGAACAAAACTGCACACGATACTCCAGGTGTGGTCTCACTAGGGCCCTGTACAACTGCAGAAGGACCTCTTTGCTCCTATAAACTCAGGTAGGATGTGGGGTCTTTGAAGACGGTGCGGAGGTGGTTTTCCGGAACGATGTTGGGGTTAGA